>NW_017130860.1:1385420-1401262 GCF_001652005.2 Ceratina calcarata | reverse complement strand
ATGTAGAATAAGCGTGTCACATACTCAGCTAAAGTTTCATGTGCTTTCTTATAAATTTCTAATGCCTCTTCGGCAAATGCCTTCACATGGAAGTCCTCTTCAAACGATTTGATTTTCCTAATAGCCAAATAAGACTTGCTCTTTTTCCCAATGAATTCAACTTTTTGTTTCGCACCCTAAACATTGAAGGTACACATTCTTCAGATAACTGTTTGATCGAACGAACGATACTAAACATGAGTATATGATCACGTACTGCTTTAGTAATGGGTGAAAATTTGCCATCACCCTCTGGAACGACGTAAGTCTCAAATATTTGTGGTGTGGAGCTAATAAGAACAGGTCTCTCTTGCCAGTTTCTCTGAGGTAAAATCCCATGTCTTTTTAATCGTGATCGAAATCTCTCCTGCACCACCTCCTCGTTGCTATCATCAAAATCGGGCAGCTCGATCTTAATAAACTTCATTGCCCTTTCTTTTCGATACTTTGGATTAAAATGCTTCTTTATATTTCTGACTTGTTGAGAAGGGTCATTAACAACTGGGTAATTAATAGGACCCAACATTAAAGGCAAATTATTCTGAAAGACAGAGTTCATCTCACAAATCAAAAGTTCCTTCGGAATGAAAAACGTGCTATTACCTGCATGTATTTCCCAAAAATACAGACAGAATTCCTATATCTCGAAATCATTGTTGTTACTTGTTGTTTAGAGTTTACAACAGTTTACAAACAATTATAAAATAAAAGCAGAAGGGTTATATTCTCAATCCAACCTTGCTCTTCATGACCCAACCATGCCTTGCTCGGCTTTGCTAGCCCCCCACTATTGACAGAAGATGATGGTTTAGCCGAGCAGCTGAGCTGTCACCTACACTTCGTCAGCTCATGCCCCGAGGTTATATTTCTTATTTAAATTAAAGATTCACTTCATTCCAGATGTTATATAAGCAATAAATAATAACATCAATAAACCGACAAATGTATTATTTAAATAAAAAATGGACATCGAGACTGAGAATGTTATAAAGCTCGTATTTCCAAGTGGCATTCCAGGTGATTTGCTTTTACTGCAATAATATTATATTTAATGTTTGTCTAACACTTTATCCTCGATATTCATTCGAAATGGTATATCATTTTTTCAGAATCATGGAAGGAAAATCCAGAATTTTATCAATACTTATCTAAACTTGGTGGCTACGATGTTGATCAACTGAGTAAGGCATTTTTCAAATCATAATTGTGTTACTTAAAGCAAAATTTAACTTGTAGTTGCTCTTTAGGTAAGGAACCAGATCATTTAAATGATGAAAAGGCTTCAGTATTGCAAACTACCCAAGAGCTAGTGTTTACAAACTATAAAACTTTCATTCAAACTGCAGAAAGTTCCAGGGAGATATTTAAACAAGTAATGATCTAACAAACTTCAATCGTTCTATTGAAACTATTAATGTACCAACTAATAGAAACATGTATTTTCAAGTTTAATGAAACAGAGAGTCATCTCAATGGGCTTGTACAAAAGATACCCAACTTTATGGAAAAGTGCCAGTCCTTCTGCGATAAATCGAAGGACATAAATACGCATAGAAGAATAAATAGTTTAACATTAACAAGAAATGCAGAATTACTCGAGATACTTGAAATGCCTCAGCTGATGGAATCCTGCTTGAGGAGCAATCAGTACAACGAAGCATTAGAGTTATCCCAATATGCTCGTCAATTAGGAGCTAAACATGGAGACATTCCAATCATATCGGTATGACACGCTTAGAAACCTAATCAAAAGTATAGCTCGTTTTATTCATTAATCAATTTAGTCCATAGTGGCAGAAATTGAAAGCAGTTGGTCTGGCATGGTAGGACAGGTTGTGGGTTCGTTGAGAGGAGATCTGCCACTCGCAAGATGTTTGCAACTTGTCGGATTATTGAGATCAATGGACGCGTTTACAGAGCCAGAATTACGTATTAAATTTTTGCAGGCTCGCGACAGCTGGTTACAAAGTTTGTTGAGCGCGATCCCCAAAGATGACCGTAAGTTAATCTTACGAATAGTTACTCTGTTCAGAATTTAATAATACTTGTCTTCGAACAGCTAATATCCATATAACGAAAACAATAGAATTATCGAGGATACACTTGTTTAATATAATTACGCAATATAAAGCGATGTTCAACGATGATGAGTTGATAATACCGGGAAGAGACCCAACAGTAAACGAGTGCGCTATATTCTATCACTGGATCGAAGAAAAAGTATGTTAAACTTTTTGTTTTATTTGGATATCATTTAATAATTTGTCTCTTTCTCAGATATCACAATTTCTAACGACTCTGGAACAAGATTTGCCCGGTGTTACATCGATAGATTCTATTTTAGGCCAGTGTACATATTTCGGTTTATCGTTCGGTAGAGTAGGTGCTGATTTCACTGGTCGAATGTCCGATATATTTGTACGCGTTATTCGCGAAAAGTTCGATGCCAGTATCCGTAAGGCAACAAAGAAATTTGAGAAAGATATGGAATCTTTTACACTTATTAATAAAACGCAAAGGACCAATATTAAAATGGCTACTAGTGTTAAGTCAGTAAGTAATTATTTATATTACTGCACATTTGCGTTTACGATTTTCAACATGACAAGAAACTGTGTTTTAGGAAAGTCCACCAGAACAATTGGTAGAATTCTATCCGTTAGCTGAATATTGTAACGGACTTGTATCTACTTTTAATGAAATAAGGCTTTGCCCGCCCATAGCACTTTCCGTCGTTTGTACAAAGACTCTGCAGGATTCCTTACGGAATGTAGCGAAGGCTATTTTACTGTTTTATAAACAAGAACAGCAAGTAAGATCATTACTCTCACTTTGTGTTTCTCTTATAATTTGATTAATTATACAGATAACGCGTTCCTTTCACAGGCTTTCGCAGCTTCAGAAAGGGAGAACATGCTGCGATTTATAGAATGCCTGAGTGAACAATTAATTCCTTATGTGCAATACTGTATTCACGCTATTTTCCCACCGAGCCAAACTGCGATTCACTTGGGAGTTTCGGAAAATCTGCTGCAAACGGAGGTAGGAAAATCGTACTCATATGAAATGTAACAAATATAAGAAAATTATTTTAAGAATTGCGCGTGATTTCTTTACAGGGAATTACGTATTTAAACAGAGAAAATATTTTGGAACCATTGGCTCCTTTACTGCCGATTTCAAAAAATCCATCAGTTGCCAGCATGCAAACATTAGGGCTGCTGAAGATTGAATCAAGTTCGTCAGAACAGATGGAAATAAATGCAACTGCTGCACAGTTGGAGAAGTTGAGATTTTCAGAATCGCATTCGGCTGCAGAACAGAAAATTGAAGCTGCTGATGTTGGAAATATTAATGCAAATCAAAATAGATAATTGTACATTTTCATCTCCATCTCAAGATTATTGTATGCAGCCTTGTAAATAAAGAAAATAATTTTTTAATCCATGTCCTTTTTTTACTTAATATCCTCTCTTAAGTGCGTACTGCTATATTCGTAGTACGTGTGAATAGTAACGTTGTGTGTGTGACCACGTGCTTTCAGTCTCCCACAATTCTAAGGTTAAAACGTAGGGAAGTGATTTTCGTTCATGCGAGAATTATGACTAAAAAGAAGTTTAGACATTTGGGTGAATGGAAACCATTGAACTTGGAAGGTTCTGTACTTTCCGGTGATGTTGATGGTTTAATCGGTATCGAGGAGTTAACCGATTACAAATTAGAACATGAATATGATAAAAGAAAGATTGTAATTAGTAATGGTAAAAGTAGCAACCAGACAGCTAAGGTAAAACCATATTTCGTTAGAGACTTTATTCCATAAAAGATTTTAACTAAATTAGGTTTATAGGTATCACCAAAACGTAAACTTTCTAATAGATGGCAAGAGGAAGACGTAGATACTAATGAATCACGAAAGAAAGCAAAAGTACCGAAATCTCAACAAGTAAATCATAAAGGAACGAATAATAAGAAAAGAGTGAAAGATCCACTTCCTACAAATGAAATACATAAATCTGAAGATGATCTGAATGAAAGTGATGACGATGAGAATGTTCCTGATATGCAACAGTGGAGTATGTTAGGTGTACCAACGCCTGTACTAAAGGCATTGAAGGATCAACAATTTTATCAGCCTACACCTATTCAAGCTTTAACTCTGCCACCGGCAATATTGGGACACAGAGATATCCTGGGTGCTGCTGAAACTGGCAGTGGAAAGACGTTAGCATTTGGCATACCAATTATAAATGGTATCTTAGAATTAAAGAATAAGGACTCGGATAAATCAGATGCAGAATCTAGTTCAGCCAGTACAAATATTGTGAACAAAGGTTGGATTTGTTCAGACACTAAAGTTGAACAGGATGAAGATAGTTCTTTGGAATCTGATTACGAGGAAGAAGATGTAAATGAAAATAGTGTAGGCTGTGTACGTGTAATTAATAATGTCGAATTAGAGAAACCACGGAATTATGCAAGCAAACCTCTGTACGCGTTAATATTGACCCCAACTCGTGAATTGGCTATTCAGATTAAAGATCATTTGTCCAAAGCAGTCAAGTATACAGATATAAAAGTAAGTGTTTACAACGTATGAATGAAATACGAAGGATGTATTGTTGAGAATTGATGTTCTTTAGATAGCAGTGGTATTAGGAGGAATGGCTGCAGTTAAGCAAGAGAGACTATTAAGCAAAGGTCCTGAGATCGTAATTGCTACACCTGGTAGATTGTGGGAATTGATTCAGCAGGGCAACCCACATCTCAGTCAAGTGGATTCTGTCAAGTACGTTTCCTTAAGAAAATAGTCGTATGAATTTTATATGTTCGTCTAATCACAAAATAGGTATTTGGCTATTGATGAAACAGACAGAATGTTAGAAAGGGGCCATTTCCTAGAATTGCAACAATTGTTGGAGAAGATAAATACTAATGAAAAAATGTCGAACGCGAGGCAAACATTCGTATTCTCTGCCACGTTAACTATGGTCCACGATATTCCAGAATACTTGCAGAGGAAAAAGAGAAAACACGTCAAGAGTCGAATACACAAGCTTACGTCCGGTCAAAAGTTACAAAAGATTATGGACTTGGTGGGAATTAAGAATCCGAAAATCGTTGACGTTACAAAAGAATCAGGTGCGTCTCTCATATGAAAAAGCATTTGATACAGTGAACAGCATATAATTTTACAGGTACCGCGAGCAATCTAACGGAGTGTCGAATAGCGTGTACGATAGATCACAAAGATTATTATTTGTATTACTTTTTGAAAAGACACGCCGGCAGAACGTTAGTGTTCTGTAACAGCATCGGTTGCGTAAAACGCTTGGCTACACTTTTCGGTATACTCGAATGTAAACCATTACCATTGCACGCGAGTATGGCGCAAAGGCAGCGATTAAAGAACTTGGAAAGGTAAATACCATTGCAATTGAATTTAATTCTTGAATGATGGAGAAAAAATTGTAGGTTTCAAGCGGACGAGGACGGACTGTTGATAGCTACCGATGTAGCCGCGAGAGGTTTAGATATTCCAAACGTCGAGCACGTGATACATTATCAAGTTCCCAGAACGAGCGAGGTATGTAAAATTAAACGACTCGACGTTTGCAAATATACATTTTGAATATTTTTTAGAGCTACGTGCATCGAAGTGGACGAACAGCGAGAGCGCAGAAAGAAGGCATAACTGTTCTTATGATGGAACCGTCGGAAAAACAAAATTACAGTAAATTGTGTAGAACTCTCGGTCGTAGTAAGTGAAAGAATCAAAAAATTTCACATCCAATAACTTGCGTTCAATTCTTACGTAATTGTTTGAATTTTAGCGGAAGACTTACCCATGTTCCCTGTGGTCGATCGGCTGCTGATTGCTGTTAAGGAAAGGGTTGATATTGCCCGAGAAATTGACAAGTTGGAGTTGAGAAGTCGCAGGGATAATTCACAAAAGGGCTGGCTACGCAAGGCAGTTGAAGACATGGATTTGGTTCTGGAAGAGGACGAAGAGTAAAATTTATTATCATGATACAAAATAGGAAGGATCGCTGGTATATTCTTGGTGCGAGAAACAATTTTATTTTTCAGGGAATTAGCGTCGGATATAAAGGAGACAGCAGATTTGAAGCATCAATTGAAAGTAAAGAAGCGACAATTGGCATCTCTTATGTCGAAACCGCTGTTTCCAAAAGGATTTTCAGGGAAATATCCTGACATTAATGTAGAATTAAAAATGAACGAGAATAATCAGAAAGCCGTGGATATCATGAAGAAAGTAATAGAAGAAATTCCAAGGAAAAAGAAAGAAAGAAATAAGAAATCTTCAGGCGCGAGGAGACTATTTAAAACTAAATCTTCGAAAAGGAAAAAAGTATAATTTGTATTTTTCTATGCAAAATAAAGATGTTCATATTCTTTACGCACATTCGTTTTATTTCTTTGCATCCGATTTCCATCCATCCGATATTTTTCAACTTTCGGTCTTCCTCAAAACTGTATCCATTCTCGTCACTACCGTTAGTACGTATGGCAAAGATATTTACAAGCAATTATTATTATTTACTCCGTACGATGTTTTCTATATACTATAATACAAGGTCAACCGCCATTCATAGACCGTGAATCGTCGCGCGCGAACAGGTGTCCGAAACGCATCGAAGTCAACAGTGGCAACAACGATAAAGCAGCCTATCAATTAAGTCGACAGAAAACAAAGAACGGGTTCTGGGTCACTAAACACAGCCGGTTAACTTAAACGTACGCGATAAACTAACGAACTTGCGTGCTTAAAATATCGTGTTATATATAACTTCGTCCTCCGTGGTGATAATTGAATCGATTTGCTCGCTCGTCGCCATCGAATTCGCATAGGCGTATCGATTATCGTTAATGATCCTCGTCGATAGAGCCCCCGGCGAATCACGGCCCTTCACTACAATTTTTATCCTCGCCATTACGTGACTGCCGGGACACCTTTGGACCTTGGAGACCGCGTCGTCACAAATTTCTGCGTAAATATCGTCTGTTTTGGTCAACTTGGGAAACGATGGCACGGGCGTGAGGCTGTCTCTAACGCGTGAGTAATTTGGCTGCAACTCTACGTTACTTGGCATCTCTAAAACACTCGTGGACGCCGACCGTTGTACCGGTTGTTTCGAACAGTTTGATTGTGACGGGTGAGAGGTAGTTTCCGGTTCCAGGCTGGAGTATCTTTCGTGGCAACGCATTGCGATTTCGGGTTTAATTGCGAACGTAAACGAAGCTGACTTCTTCGCGGGATTCCTGCCGCGACTACCTTGGGCGAATTTCGATATCTTATCCAAGAAGCCGGTACGACAATTTTGGCGCGTTTGACTCTTTTCGCGCACAGTGCTCTTCTTCAGGTGTTCAAGACCGTTCTTCAAACTTTGCAGGATAGGCGTTGTTTCTGTCTTCGGCTTAATCTTCTTCAAGTGCATCTCTTTGAGGTCCTCGCCAACTGGATGCAGTTTTAGTGGTGCTACTCGTGGTTCCGTTGCACGATCGCCGACAGCCCGGCTAAAGTTAAAAAAACAGGTTAAGATCAATATGTATTTTTTCAATATTAGTACATTTGCTCGGTATAAGTTTGTGACCATTTTCTATTGCTCGCACAATAATTGTTCACGATATATTGAATCGGCAAGGAAGTAATCTCGGTTCTTATAATACTACGCATTTGTAAAACCGAAATCACTTTCTTGCCAAGCCAGTAGAATGTTTATTTGTTTTTCGAGTTTTTCAATGATAGAACATTGGCTTACCTGCAGGCGGATAGCAAGCGTTGCATTTTTGGCGAAGCCAGAAGCCTAGCTTCCGATGGGTAGCCTAATCGTGCTCTTTTGACTCTAGGTGCACCGTTCCCGGTGACAACCAACTCGAGCATTTCGGGATTATGCACCGGCCGTTCCGGAACGATGCATCCTAAAACAATCGGACCTCGCGTCGAGCTTTCCAGTTGCATCAGGCCACCGTATTCCCTCGGCAGTGGTACGGGCAGAGGACCAGCGATCAAACGAACCTGAAGACATCAACGGTGAGTCAATTGCTTGCATGCTGAATATGCTTTAATATTGCTTGATTCGACTCGCAAGTTGTTTCTATGTTTAAAATAGGACACAAGACAAAATGTCTGTGTTCTTAACAAATTAAAAAGTATTCTTGTACTGTACACTTGAATTTAAATAAGAGAAATTAGAGAGGGAGAGAGAATATTTACCCTGAGAGGTAGCGGTCTTTTTGCGAGATGATGCAGTTTGTATAATACCGCGTCGCTGCCGGTGTCGATGCTCCCGTTTTGGCAAACAGCATAAAATTCTCCCCTCGCCGACAAAGGTGCAAACACCTCGCGACCGTGCGGATCCAAACACTGCGCGTACTGATCCTTTTCAGAGGAGCTACCGGAAATTCCGAAGGAAACCGTAGTACACTTCCTCGTGTCTTGAAACACGGCTATTAACCGCAGAATCTCCCCTGCTCTAATCGTGGTCTTTGTGTAATGAGCTCGTAAATTGCCATTCTCTGAAAACGAACAGAGAGTTTTCATTTTAATACAAGTTAGAGAAATGTTACACTGATCGAAAGTACAAGATATTTTTTAGTTTTGTGAACTATAAAAGTACAGCCTATTTAGTAGACTAGAAAGATACATATTGCTTTGCACTTTCACAAGTTCGGATTTGTTTTCACTACTAATTTATCACGCTCGTTGCATGATAACTATTTTATATGTCTTATTATAAGTGAAAACCCAAGATCAAAGAAAATCATTGCGCAACTAATCTTGTGATTACTCGCGCCTGCAGTGAAAGGCGTTGATATACTGCTAATTGCATAATACATGTAATTGAGGCGCGATGATTATTTTATTATACTTGATGTGTTTGTATTTCTAATACGTTCTGTGTTTAAATTATCTTTCCGTATGTTTATAAACTTGTGTTTGAATGACTCAAGTGTAAAAGGGAAGATCATCGTAGATATTTTTGAAACAGTTCCGATTGCGGCTAAACCATTTGTGACCGCAGGTAGAATTCCCGCTGTTTGCGGTTCACGATTTGCGGTCGTAAAGCTTTCCTCGCGTTTCGTCTCGGTTTAGAATTGAGGCCGAATTCGAGAACAGAAATCATCAAGGTTTCAATGTTCTGTAATAATTTTACACTACAGAGATCAATAGAACTGGAAAAGATTGAGCTACAATCTTAATTTCGTTCAGTGTAGTTAAACAAGTGAAATAAGACGGTTTAAGTCAGACACAATAGACGTATTTACGACGTTGACTCTGAATAGAGGATTTTATTTTATCTATAGAGTAGATTGAAAATTGATAGTCCCACTTGTAAAACAGAAACGGACACTTAGAGTTTTTGTATCACGCCTCTTATATCATTGGCTTGCGCACTTCCGTTACTGCATACGCCGTTTAACTTTCTACTACCATTCACAACATATAATTTGCGCATTCCGCGTATTTATCCTTTTTGTCGAGTCAAGGTATCAATGCTGTATATGCATTTGGGTCAAGAACATCGGTACTTAGTACGCTCGTGTGTGTTATTATTTCATTATTTTTTGTGCCTTTTACTTATTTTCACAGTACTCGCATTTATTTTTATCCTACGACGATTTCTTGACACTTTTCTTATCATGAGGTTTTTTATATTTCTATTTTTCTTGATGAGTATTTTTCACTTACCCATTTTCGAGTGAGTCAAGATATACGCCCTCAAAGGTGCAGCCAGAAGGAACGCTGGTACCCCGGCGCGCACCAGGGAATCCACTCTTCTGTACACTCTCGCGTTGCCCGTTGCATTATTACCAGATATCACAGAAAACCATCCTGGAAATAATAGGCTCAATTGAAAAAACATCGTTGAAAAAAAATCAATGATGGAAAGACAGAAGTAATTCTGTCTTTAGATTTTTTAAAATTGTAATTAGAGAAAGGAATGTCGCGTGACAATATTTTAAGGGAGAGGTTCTTGTAGAAGCATTAGGCGTGCGGGAATAACACTTTCTACGATTGAATGCAAATCTCGCTAGTCAATTGGCCAGAGAGTAATGTTATTCAGACTTGGGAGCATTGATGACTGTCCGTAACGTGCCGGTGTAATTTATTAATAAGGGAACTGACATTTACACTTCGTTATTATTGCATTTTCTCTTCGTCGTTTACCCTGCCCCCAATTCGTGAGAAACATGAACTTTAAGTACATATGATAGTAAAAATTTAGAACCTCGCGCTCTTTCATTTATTTTTATTTATAATAGACTGTCACACAGATGTGTGAGAGAAAAATTTTAGTATCCCTGATGTAAATCAGCCAGCAGATTTTTCAATATCGAACAGGATTTACGTTCAAGTCCGGCGAGCGTAAAAACGGTCAGCGGTATTAACAGTCGTCGGGTACGAGTACTCAATTACCCGGGACTCTTACAAAGTCGTGCGTGGACAGTATAAGTTACGGGACGCCAAACAAAATACCTCGCAGTTTACCGTCTCGTGACGTTAACAGGCTTTGTTTCGCAGTATATTACGCGCAAGTAATTCGCGCGTTATATAGGCCGGTCGAAACGACGACCGGCATGCCTGAATTATATTGCACCCTCACGTGCGCGTGCACGCATGTACAGGCTGATTCAGCAAATCTTCCACAATCTGACAAATCAATGTTTTTAACATAAAGACGATTTGTACAATAAGTGATGCTATGCTTCGTATAATATTAGATATAATAGTTGACGCATTAATTGATAGATTTGTTATAACAATCTATGCAGCAATTGATATCTTTACTCATTTCATCACAAAAAATCTGCAGTTTAATTAATCGTATACTCGAATCATGCAGAATTTGTGAACGATCCTGTAGAGTGCGTGTCCAGCTACTATGCCGCACGTATGGGTAACGAGAAACGTGAGAAGAATTATAACGAGACGCTTTTAAATTATAGTTAATCTGACGAGCGAATGCGGTGTGTGGCCTCGTATACGCTGTGTATATAAAATTAACGTCGCGTTGTTAGTAGAGCCCGAGCACGAGTAATAGCGATACAGTTTGAGTAGAACTAAAACGCGGCGAGCCCTCTTTTGACTCCTGCCGTTCTGCTATGCCAGAGGAAAGACATCGATGCGTGGTGCGCGGCTCTTTCGCCGAGCAATTAGCGAATGCCACGCAATTTCCAATGGAACACGCCGGAAACAGTTTGGTTTTCTTCTGACTATAATTGGTCGCGTTCTTCGGTTTGCCTTTACCGGGGCTTAGGAATGTGGTTATTGCTTCTCCCTTTGATTTATTCTCAGATTTACGCATTTTCATTTTCCAAAAACCTATTCCTCTTGCCAATAGTACTGCATTTGATGCTTCATAGAATTCTTACGTTCCATTAAAAAATCAGAGTAGTGAATCTAACAACGATTGAATGGATACATCGACGTCTACAAAGAAACAGATAATATACAGGGAATTTTTTCTACAGTTTTATACGTTCCTCTTGAAACAGAGTGAGTGATTTTTCTAACGAGTTATAGTCGGGGTACGCGTTCTGTGTACGAGAGGGATAATGTCGTCTAACGGTATGCAGAACGAATCGTAAAGTAATAAAGATTTTTCCCCATCGAGTTTATCATTCGTTTGGTTTCTTCGCGAGAGTTCTTCAGAACCATTCCGGTTGATGGCCCTTTCGCCTGATGGCCAGGATCGCGCGTTTTGTTTCTCGTTTCAATTTGTCCCCTTCGCGTATCTAGGAATCGACCGCAACGATCCGAGGAAGAAACGAAATATCGGCCGGCCTTCCTGGTATCGCGGCGGCGGCATTATCCGTGTTTTGCTACGTTCCTCGCGAGATCGAAGTTGCCGTTATGTCATTCGTAACGGGCTTCCACGCCGCGTCCACCTCTCGCAGGAAACTGTGTGTTCGTGACGTTGGTAATATCCGAACCGGGTGGGCGTGTAGGACTTGGCGATTTACGAACGTTCATTTCGCATTTACCGCGCTCAACATTTTTCACTCGTAGATTGTAAATAACGCGTAATACGCCGTTTCTATCCTCGCTAATTCACGGCCGCTAACGCCTTTCGTTATGCCGCAGTAGCTCATTATTATCGCATGCATTCGGGAAAAGTGAAGGGTGAACTTTATATGGGAGTCGCAGAGGATGTTTTACAGCGAAAAATAATTTACTCATTATCATTAACAAACGTAAATACAGCTTGGGCGAGGGTTGTGGGTCACTCGGTTATTACATGTTTCAGAAGACAGTTTTATTTCCCAAGTTCTCGAGCATCTCTTGATCTGGGATGGGACTCCTGGGAAAAAGTAGTCTTGGACTTGAAATAAATCGGTGATTCGCGTTCCGTCGCGGTTGGTGGTCCGCCGAAGAAGGACAAAGGGATGCAGCATTTAGTAGGAAGGAAACGCAGGCGGCGTGTTTCGGTTCGAGTGCAAAAAGCGTTCCAAAGTTCGATAGGCAGCAGCGCGCCCCGCGGCGGTAATAGCGGAGGCAGCAACGGGGACACGGTAGCTGAGAGCGGTTTCTGCTGATCGAAGGTCGGCTGGTTCTTTTGGTCGTCGCTAATTGATTTAAGAATGCCGCCCCGATGCGAATGCACGCACGGGGAGAGCCATCGAATCCTCCGTCCTGGAATGCCTCTCCTCCAGACGACCCTAACCGTGAGGCCTAAATCTCCCCCGTTGCTCTTCCTTTTTGATACCAACCGAACACGAACTGTGCATTTGGTCAACGAGACTCCTTTTTCGATTCTAGATTGCGCGTCGTAGTCCCGAGATTATTTACCTAGCTCCAACGATTTAAAAGAATCTCCTTTTGGTTGGGTAATTTATCATTGGACGATCCTTTTTTTATACGTCTGATATAAATAATTCAAAATTACTTGTGCCGTTTTTATAATTATTTCGATCGCACAGGCGCCCAAGTGTGCAAGATGCTTGAGAACTTGCACTCCGGAAAAGAAACGTGTACTTGTCGTAATCAACAAAGAATTACACAAGCGGTCTTCCTTCACTTTCCATTTCCACGCCCGCATCCGACTCGGCCGTCTGCGGGTTCAGATTGCGATCGAAGGAGATTGTCGTATCCGTTGGAAAAGCTCGATGGAAAGTCGACGAGTCGCGTGAACCCGGTAGCAGCTTCCTCCGCATCCACTTCCTTAATTAGACTACCAATTACGCAATTAATCAGATAATTGCTTGGGTTTCCGATTAATTATTCGTTGCCGTAATGCTTTCCTATGAGAGTTCAGCCCTGTCAAAGTCAGTGTCAGGGTACCAAATAATGCATTCGCCTTTTCTTCATTCATTTTTCTAAAGCGAACCTCTGTTCTTTCCAAAGAATGAACATTTGAAAGACAGAAATTATCACACATCAATTGGGATTTAGATCAAATTGTGTTGCTAGTTTCTCAGATAAAGAATCTTACGCACATGTGAAAATGAGTCAGGTTGCATTCTTTTTTTTTTTAAATTCGAAAGTGACACATCGGTGGTTCACGTATGGAATGCATTGCAAAACGGAACCGTTTGCAGCACGTGTCCGGGTTCAGCCGGACATGGATACTGAATAGAGCCATGCTAGAAATCCCGAGTACAGTAGAAGAACCAGATGTTCGCGTGATCCAGGTGCGCCAGCGTCACAGTGTAACACTCCTCAAGGATTAATTCCACCTCGGACATTTCTGAAAGGGACCCTCCCTTCGATTCAAAAGCAGATGTTAGTTTCTTTTCAAACTTGAACCTCCTTCATCCTCTTATGGTCAACAGATACCATCTCTAGGGAAGGATAGAACGGTCGGGAACGAAAAGACAAACGTGTGCAAAAGAAGAACAAGTATTTAATTAGACGTTATTTGATAGCAAACGATTAAAATATCCTACGATTAGAACTGGTATCATCGTTAATCGTCGACCTACCATAAGATCTATGCTTCTTGATACACAGTACCGTAACGTCCATATTTCATATAGTACGCAAGACGCGCCGATACATCTTGATAATGTATCTCCCCTTCGTTTTGTAATGTTGACGATTTTTTCGCAATTTCGCGACACCCAACCGGATCTACAATACTTCACGTTTCCCTTTCAAACGTTTATCCATTTCTCGTCAAAACCCATTGTGTTTAAACTGTGCAACATTTTCTGCGAATCTGTTTCCACATCCGTCGCGGATTTTCACCGAATCCTTGTTTGCCGTCACGACAGGATTTACCGTTGCTCAGGCAAGTTATTGCAGTTTTTTGTCGTTAAACGTTTCCTGGTAATGTTTGAGCACCGGCGAAAGAAGCTTTTTAAATGCCATCAGCCACTTGTAAAAAAAAATGGATCGGAAGTGCAGCGTGAAAACTGGCTAGTTCGCTTGGAACATTAATCACTGCGCAATTGCTGAAAGTGGCGTGCAGTGGGATAATAATTAGATGGAAAACGGCTCGTCTAAACGTCTTTAAAACGGAGCAAACGGGTCAGTAACTTGCTCGTCGAATAGGTTTTTAATTACGCGGGATCTCGATAATGGTTTTACACGCAATTTCGATTGTAAAACACTGGGTGATAATTATTTTCGATAACGTTGCCACGAACGCGCTTTATATTTCGTAACGTCACGGTCGGCGAGTAACGATCACGGATATTCCTCTCGCCTGCGTTAACTTTTAGGTAAGGGATCCTTCTACGAATCGAAAAAAGGTGTAGACAGTTTCAGGAGGAAATAACAGTGCGGTGGAATCGTGGCTCTTTTCAATAATAATAAAGAAAGGAACCTATGAATCCTTTGATTGGTTCAGTTTCTCATTTATGGCCTGAGAGAAATTAGACACCGCAGACAGACCGATTGAAAGACAATTGGTTCCTGTCTCCCATTTCGACAGGAAGTAATAACTGTTATTTAAAATGCTACATCCATGATTGATGTAAACTAAGATTTTTTGCTCAAGATCCTCGTGTATCAAGATTGTAGTTGATCATGCAGATATTTAATTTCTAACAAGTTACTTATACGCAGGTAAATTAGCACTGTACTTGAGCTAGTTTTTCTTATACCCCGGATTACTGCGATATTCATAATTTCCGTTGAGTATGATGAAATTATTTTCATTCAACTTAATACATGTTCCTAATTAAATCTGAGAAACATGTTCCGAAAAACGAATTTTAATTCATTTGACATCCGGACTTTCTGCTGCACAACTGTTAAGGTAGTTAAAATAGATGGCCGTAATTAGGTACATCCTTATTCCATTTTCTTTATTTTCGTAAAACGTTTCTATACCCAAACTGAATTAACTTGTAATTAAGGATCGCTGTTAAGCGTAATAATGTTGCGATTACCGTTTATTCTTGCCTCTTTCAAAACACTTCTATTTTGCTCCTTCCTTATATCGAGCTAAGCATTTACCCAAGAAAATTGCTGATCATTTCTAAACCATAAGGAAATAATATCGAGTATCCTATTTGATGCAAATCGGTGATCCACTGTATCTTTCATTTTTCAAGTTCAACCGTATCAGAAAGTTTAAACGACGCGCTGTTGTGAAAAGGATAGGGAAAAATAGTAGGAATAGAGAAGAGGTTCTGTAATTGCATTTAATTCATCGGAAATTTCCAGGCCAGGGGTCGTTCGAAAGTAGCATTGTTACAGTCTATTGAACTTCTTCCTGTATCATTCATAATCAAACTTTCATGAACCGTTTTATTAATTGGAATCGTGATGCTCTTCACTAGAAACAAGCCTTCCTTTTCTTCTGACTTTTACCCATTTACACCTCTGT
>NW_017130860.1:1324291-1383203 GCF_001652005.2 Ceratina calcarata | reverse complement strand
CTTCTAAAGTACCTAAAGTTTTGGGATTGACTGTATAACCGTCCTTAAAGTATCGCAAATCGTCAGAGGGTTGAACGGAGACGTACTTGAATTTTGATTCTGTAAAAAGTATCGGAAGGAAGGGAAGCGAATACCCGAGTCGCGTCGCGGGGCACACAAGGGGAGAAAAAAATGTTCGGAGCCGAAGGTCTCCTGATGAGAGGGACGTCGGCCGTCGACCTCGCCGCGGAGAGCTGGAGGTTTACACGCCTAATAAATTACTGTAAACTGGAGTCCGGAGTCTAAGCCGAGGGTTTGCACGAATAGTAGTTAAGTGAGCCGGTGATTTGTGCGATATCGTCCATCGTCGCTATCAGTCCCTGGAATCGGATGCACGGTTGAATCTTCCCCTAGTAATTTTATCCCGGTTGAAGGTTCAAGTTCCCTCGGACGTAGATTCCATTTCTCCCTTACTACCGATTCCAACCGGGATTCGCAACAATAGTCGTCTAAGGAAGGCTCGAGTGAAAGCTCCAACTAGTTCATCACTTTTAGTGTTTGTCGGACAGAACCTAGCACTCTGCATTACAGGGAAACCCTATTGACAAAACTTGTGTCACGTGTACTTGTGGTAGATAAAACGTTCCCGAAGGCATCGAGTCAGAAATGATTTATCACGTTAACACGTTGAAATTCTTATTTACTCAGATAATAGTATCTTATAAAAAGGTAATAGGCGCTAATCAGGATCGGGGTTACGAAGAAAGTTTATTGCTTTGGTGGTGTCATAAAACGACGAAGAATGTAGTCAAGATGTAAACCTGACATGTAGCTTTACGGTTATAAAACGGGAAGTCTTATAAAACAATTAAAAGTTGTTATATGCGAGTTCTGCCGTAACGTACTAGTTTACGTTTAAATTTTACTGCTAGTTTATGAAGCTTAGTCGAAAGTATACCATTTCGTATATCGCGTCGTTTCAGTTTCGTCCGACAGCCTCGACTTTGTAATCGGACGTGAGTCGGATTTTAATATTACCGAAGATATTCCTCTGCGGATTTCTGCTTTAAAGATTTATTAAACAAACGGAATCCTTTAAGCGTCGATGTCGCGAGGCGCACGCGAGGGCAAAAAGATGAAAAAAAATAAGAGAACGCGCAAGAAATAATCCAGGACGGGGAGCATGCACTCGCGCTCGCCATAAATCATCGTAATCAGCTTACGACAGCTCGCAAAAAGCGGCGAAGATTTTTCTCTACTTTTTCCAAAGAAATGAAGACATTCTTCAAACACAGTAAAAAGATCACCAGAACGGTGTGTGTCCGTGCAGAGAGAGACGAGAGTGGAGATATCTTATGAAATTGTAATACACTTTTGATCAACAAAGAAGAGGATTGATTTTAATTTCAATGGACCGTAAAAACGACCGTCTGTTTACGTCCTACGAGTTGAGTTATTATCTACGCAGGAGGCCACGACAGGTGTGTAAATCCTGTTGCTGGCTTTTAACTCAAACCTAATCTTTTAGTTAAATACTATAGTGATTGGCAGGGGTGAAAAACTCGCTTGGAAATGCACCGTACGTGTAACGAAGCTCACTGAAAAACACGTTCCAATGTAAGAGATACCTTGGTCTATCATTAAACGTGAAGAATTGCTACTTGGAAACGTCGTTAAACGGCGTACAGTTACCTATTTGCATAATGCCATTTTTGACTTGTTCGAAACGAACTGGTAACCAATTTCCATCGAGTTATTTTTATATAAAACAAATCATTTGTGATATCAGATTCGACAGATGAGATTCAGATTGATTAGAAGAAAATTCTGTTCTGCACGTATTCTTTGTACTTTGTAATCAAGGATACCTCGTATCGTATGAAGAACGTTAATTTAGAAAATTGATTCATAGTGATTTAGTGGCAAGAAATTGTGCAGGTCAGTAGCGCTAGGCTGGTTGTAATTCGATTGAATCGGATCGTTGCGTTGGAACACGATCGCGCATTTCATGCACGTGCGTCGGACAAATGGGATTTAAGCTGGGTGACGAAAGTGTCTGCTCGGAACGGAACCGATCGCGCTGGTTGAATTCCACGATGACGCAGAAGGAAAAGTGGCCGGTGGAACAGTTACCCGGGTAGCTCCAGCCACCTTGGGCACCTGAGAATTTCTTGTTCGACGCGAATCACAAAGAATCAGGCCTTGATTGACCTGATCGGTTCGCCTAATCAAGACACCTACAGGGAACTCGATTTTGAAAATATCCATTGAATCTTCATCGAAGAGATCTGTCGATACGAAACCCACTGAGGGTTCATTGGAATATCAATTTAAATGTTTTTCACCTAATCCTCTGCGTTGTTCTAAGAGACGTTTATCTTAGAAGCGATAAGATACTTGGGAAATTACATTGCGAATTTCTTTCTATTATTGGGCCGAGACAAAGCTGAGGGAAGAATGGAACTACGGTTGTCACGTGGGCACGGGTCAAGTTTTTATCGCACTCGCGAAAGACTCATCGTGAATCGTGCCGCACTTGTAGCGAATTCGTAGGCGTTAAATAATGTTTCCTTCGCCAATTTACTGTTAGTGCTTGTTCGATATAATCCGCGTTCGCGCACGAAGAACCGCGTACATATTTACGAGCCGGCTGTAAACGCTTAGCCTCGCGTTATTCCCGCACGATAAATTGGAGCACGCCAATTTGTCTTGTCACCGGGCGATCATTCTTATTTATTCTGCAAAACAAATTAACGAGATCAATCGTCCGATCGGTCGTTTACCGCAAATTAGCATCGCCATTACTAAATTCAATTCTAATATTAGCGCTCGGATTGCATAATCTCGTGTTACAAGACAAATGTTACGAACGTAACAACTTTTCATTAATGAACCGTCTTACGTTTCCTATTACGCATACATCAACGTCGATCCGAAAGGTCAGCGTAGACCGAACGATTATTTAAACAACGCTGGACAATGATTCATTCATGGTTTCGTACGTGGGACGCGCGTCAATAGTAAAAGTATCGCAATCGAATTTTTCATCGATGAATCAACGGTTTACCGTGCATAACACGAAATTCGTAACAGGTTTTTTCACGCATTGACGTCACACTGATTGCAACCTTCCGTCGTCGACGGGTTAATCCGTTAGGCGTTGCTCCGACGCTGTCGCAATTTATGAGTAACAAGCTGATCCCACTCGTCATCAGACTCGACGAGTTCGAGGACGTTCTCATTCAGACTCGCATAGTAAAATGTTTTCGATCAATGCGTTTTACGATATATGCATTTTGGCGAGAGACAGAGAATCTGCATCAGTTTTCCGCGAAACCAGGTGTCGTTAGAGGGACAGCGGTCTCGCGATTCGCTCAGCTCTATCCAAACTAATAGGTTCGCGTTACTTGGGTTTATCGTGCCATAATTTTCACGTCCAAGGACCAATATACGTGAAAGGGCCTCGATATCTGTAGGTCGGCGTTCGCCACTTGGTGCTCGCGAGGTGTTTTACGATTCAAAAGCAAAAGGGGACAGGCTCTCCGATAGGCAACCTGGTTCTCGCCGAGGGAGCATTAGCATCCTTGTTGAAAACGCGAGGCGTACTGTAGTATAACCTGTTCCAGTGATCTAAGCTGGTTATCACAACCGTTCCCGTTCGCTTTTGCCGGGCATAATTTACGTTTTCCTGAAAAGCCCGGATACAGGCCGTATTAAAAGCTAACCGATTATGGTTCACTGTCAATTATAAACCGACGCTGTTATTTCTTCTTACTATTCAATTTCTGATTCAACAGGTTTCGTAACGTTCGATACGATCAGTTTTTTAAATTAAAAATTGAAATAGCATTCGTATGTATCTCGATTCTATTATAATTGCAAGGTGATGTTTGATTGCTAGTTATCCTAAACAGGCGAACCAGGTCAAAGACGGATCACATATTAAATCGATTGGATCGAGTGCATGATGAAATCGATTGAACCGATGCATATAAATATTTGTTAACGGAACACGACGAACAATACTCGAAGAGCACTCCGTGTACATTTAAGATAATCTATGTTCGCTTCGATTTACCTGGGTAACCCTCTGGGATGACAATTTCCGGTCCCACCTTGACGTCGTGTCGATAGCGGTGTATCAGCAGGGTCGCGGTGACTCGAAGCGATTTCTGTTGCTGTTTGTAAAGCAACACGGGCCTGCCGCCGGTACCTTCGAGTCTGACCACTCTCGGTAACGAGAACCGATCGAGGAACTCTCGAAGAGGCATGTAGCCACCGCTGGAACCGGAACTACCCTCCGCCGTCGCCTCCCTCGAACTGGGCAGCGACTTCGGCAACGACGGCTCCTCGCTGGACATGGTCGAAAATTCACCGTTCGACGACATTGTCCCACGCGAAATATCCTCTTTATTATCACGAATCTCGTCGAAATTGCGCACTGATTGATCGTTTCGTTTCTCGTCGATCGACGACGCGATCGAGCATCGTTAACGATTAAAAGAAATTTGCGAGGTAGCTTTGAGACGTTTCTTGAGAACTTTCGAGAGCGGCACGGCGTCGAATCTCGGCCATGCCAGAACGAATCCCGCGTTCGACAGCATCTTTCGTTTTCATTACCAGGAAAACGGAAATTGGCTGGCAATTAGCGTCGAGCCTAGCCACTTTCTTCGGTTATGCCACTGTCCGACCGCCACTGTCACTTTCCACTGCTCACACCGCCTGGGATCAGCCGGCCGAGACGTTTCAGAATCGATTTCGATCAAATCTGAGATTCATTCACTGAACACCAACTGTTACCCCGGGAGCAACAGCGCAGTGAGGTAGATCGGCCGTTCTTGCGAAACTCGAATCCCTCGCGTTACGAATCGCGCTCAGCACCGTGGAAATTCTCTCCTACGTGTCCTTCGCGAACGTTGCCCGCACCTCATCTCTTCCTCTTCGGTAGAAAACGTTGCGTCATCCTTCCAAACAGCTGATCGTGGACCGGTTTCACGATTTCCTTCCAACATTCCGGATCAGGATATCACGCGAATCCCGATCCATTTGCAAAAACACCCTTGAGAAATCACCGATCCTTCCTTCTTTCATTCAGTTATATCCAATCCCCATTGACTCTTAAGTCGTTCAGATTTTTCTGCCTCTCGAGATTTCACGTTTCTTCATCTTTGAGTTTAATCCTCATCCAGATTGTTTTCTATGAGAATCATCGTAAGCACAAAATGAGAAGAAATTTATCTGAGAAACTCGAATGCTCCCTCGATCGATACACGATAAAGATACGATTTCACTGTCGTTCGGATACAAAGTCACAGACGGAAGACAGGCACAGTGAAGGTAGAAGAAGAAGTGATCGAGCCGGCGGACGCCAAGTCACTGACGCCCGGCGTGACTGGGGCCCAGCGTAAGAGGCCCACTGACACTAACACGTAGCCAACTGGTCGTATCGTTCCGCCTCTACTACACGCAGGCTGTCAGTGGCCGTACTACCAGGGCCCAGGCGAGCGAACTTGGCCTGGAGTCCTCCTGGCTAACAGAATACGCTTGCCTTAGAGGAGACGTGGGCTTATTCAATAGGGGTCCTATTGTGTTGACGTTCAAACTGTTGACCGGTCTACAGAAGCGAACCGCCCTTAATAGTTTTCTCTGGAAACGTAATCGGGTGTGGTAACTAAAGTTGTGTACGCGTCTCTGGTTACGAGCACCGATGCTTTGACAGGGTACAAGCCAGCCGATGCTACTCCCTGACGCTGAATTAGCTTTGGCATAATACCAGTCTTGTACGGTAGAAGCTGAACCTAGCTAATGTTAATTGAAATTCAAGTATTGTCTGAATCATTTTTATTGTATCCTCGCGTCTTTTAATACTGTGTCATCGTTGCAATAACTGCGTCCTTATCTCGACGGAACGCCTTAAGAAGCAGTGTGCTCTGAAAGAGGATTAAAAGTGGACGTCTAAAATAAAAGTTTACGTCCGACCCGTACTCGTAATACCTCGCCTTATACAGTTATCTCCGGTACTAAAGGCTGATGGTACACGGTTGACCTCGCGAAATGTATATTTAATTATATCATTTTATTCGCCTCGTCGTCCGCGATAATAAAAATCGCGATGGTTCCTGGGAATGTTGGAAAGTGGAACGACCTTGAATTTCATTGTCGGATACGAATCTCCCTCGTTGCATCACGCAGTCACTGATACCGAGTTCGCACGCTCGTTTATAACGTTCTTCTTTAGTTTTTCCTACTCCCTCCTACAGGGAATCGTACGCTTTTGTTCGCCGATTGCACACACTCCTGACGTGTAACGACAACGTACGGTACACGAGATCGTTGCCACATCCAGGGACGAGGTATCCTGTGTACACCTACGTTCAGAAGTCGTATAACGTTTCCATGCACTCATCGTTAAAAGTCTGACAATTATTCAAATCGCATAGAGGCAACCGTGTAATAAATCATACATCAATGCTCGTTCAAAATCGTAGTAATAGTTTCAATAAAATTGTGCTTCAAACAAGAATGTATAAACAATTTTTCATACTAACGGAGAACGAGTATTATTTATTAATTAAAATATCAAAAATTTTATGTCGTTCGTTTATGTTCTTAAAATATCTCGTTCAGTCATGCATTTTACGACACGTACAAGACTTATGAAAGGGGATGTACGCGTGCTGCTTGACAGACAGGAAGGAAATTGTAATGCCGAGATAAGAGTTGTGTAACAGGAGCATTAGCGGGCTGTTGTCACATCCACGCGAATTTATGAATTCTCTGATTGAACAATTCACATGCTGTCGAGTGTAGATCTCGGCTGTTTCGCAATAGGGTGTTGGCAGATCTTTGCCGTGGATTGTGTTATAAACAAAGTGTCCTCGGTTGGGAAAGAGTACAAAAGGTCCCAGCGAAATGGTACCAAGGCGCTTCTTTCGCCTTTTTACAATCTCGGGTGACATCACGCGACGGGCTATAAACTACGTATTTCAAGTATTTAACGCTGTCGATCCAAATTTGGTAAAACGTCGAGTGCTCTCAGTGCTGATTGCGCAATCTTTTATTTAGAGTGAATAGCAAACCGTGCGGGGCATTAATAATGACAGAAATTTGTTTCGAACATCGAAACAATTCTTGGTATTATAGATCGTCGATTACAACTATTGCATTTCTAGCGATTGTTCGTGTATATCATTGAAGCTGTAAGTGTGCAACAGCCGAAGCGCCGAGGCAGTCGAGCTGATAAACATTTACGACTAGCGAGCCGCTGGCGTCCTTATCCTCGAAATACATTATAGCAGCATTTATTCGGCCGTTACATTTCTTTATGGCTTGTTGAACAAGCTTCCCTGGGTGTACCGGAGAAATCTGGACCATATACAGGTCGCTGTATCAAAGTAGGGATAATACAGGGTTCCAAGTGGTCTTTCGTACCATCTTCCATTACCAAACAAGGTCTAAAAAAAAATACCAAATGGGTTCTGTATCGAAAATCTAATTCATGGACGCTCTATGCGATATTTCCATGGACCAGGTTACTCTAGATCTATTTAATATCATTGATTGTGAGACCTAATGTATGACTGCTCTACCGAAATTTAAATTGATAATCCTGGTGCAGCTAGTGAATATCGTCGCATCCTCTTTTTGCAACACGTGGAAATAAGCGAGCACCTGCTAACGGTTGAAATATTACGGAACCTAGGAACTGTAGATAGAGATCCGCGGTGACGGCGGCTAACGCTCGCCTAGTACGTGAAACGCGGGGTTTATTAATACCGTCGGTAGCGATGTCTCGGTCCATTTAATTCTATATTTACCGCAGTCGCGTTTAGTGGGTATACGCGTGATAGCGACTAATCTGTGGAAAGGATCAGTCAAGGCGAGCCGGAGGGTCCATCGCGATCGCGCACCGCGGCGGCGGCGGCGGCGGCGGCGATCTTCCCACGGTGTTGGCTGTGGCGTGTCGGCCCGCGAGGAAAAGAAAACGAGCCGAGAGTGGCGGCGAGCGCGCGTAGCCTTGCAAGGACAAGGACGCCATTTTCGATGTAAGCGCGCAAACAATTATTATTACCCGGCGGTGGTTGCCCAGGGTGTGGCGGTGTTTCTCCCGGCGAAGACAAAGCTGAATGCGATCCAGTCACGAGTGCTGCAGGTAGAAAGATGGAAAGTGGCGTGATGATGCAGAATGCGCGATTCAACACTTTTATGGGATTCAAGGTCGGCAATCGTAATAGAGTGCAACAATTATTTCACGCGTTTGTCCCTTCCTGCAGTTCGTTCAAATGGAAACTGTGGGTTCTATCAATTTCTTCCTCCGATAGCTCGGCGATCTGAGCTACGAACATTCTTTCGGCTCAGGGTCCGCGTTTCGCGCCGATTTGTTTCTAATCGAGATTTCATCTTGTCGGATACAGGAATATTGATTGAAAACATGGGAATACAGAATTATGATAGCCGAGTCCAAAACCGCATTTGATTCGTAAGGAAGTTGGAATCGAGAGATTGATGTTTATGATAAATTAGATGGGAATTACAGTTAGCCGGTTAATTAGTCGGTGGCAGTTTCATTGAAACGCACATCGGAGCGGCACGGTTAAGGGCAACGTTATTCGGTCACCGGTGTCAACGATCCGATATCAGATCGATCGGTTCACGATTCACGCCGGGAATGGCACGGCACCGGCAGCCAATTAGGACGCACGCGCTTCGCATTTTTCGTTCACCGTTTTCATATCAAATAAATGTGCTAACTAACCAATTACAGGCCGCGGGGACCGTTCTGCTCATTAGTGTCACGCCAAAGTGCCAACCGCACCCTTTCGCGCGCGAGTAACGATGACGACTTGCCTTTATATCAGATCAGATTCTTTGCACCAATAAAAATTGTTTCACATAACTAATCGTAAGTCGGCGCTGAAAAATGTTTCAGTTCCCAATTTTTTCATACTCATAACGCGCCTTAAATGTGCAGGGAATATAAATAATGAAATGTCAAAAGCTGCATATATGTCTTTTAAATCGATATCCCGAATGCTTTAGTTTGCTTGAAAATACTCAGTCTTATATAATAAATATGAAGCGGAGTAGATCGTGTGATCGTCCTCTGTGACTCGCTGAACATAGTAAGGAGCGTAGGAATTCGTGTCTGAGGTTAACCCCGGCTTACCGGGAATCTCATCCTTGCTCATCGACTTTATACCGAGAACTTCTTCGATTTAATTGGACCTTGCGCCAAGGCCATATCGATTTCTCTTCTCGGATTTCGTTTAGCATGAAAAAAGAGCGTGCGCAGGCAAGTGGAAAACGGCGAGGGGAAACCATTAATGGGTTTTGAAAAGGAAAAATTTCTTCGGTTATTATCCAACAGTTAATTGGTAATGACGCTAATTATTGGTATTAACGGCAGTACAGGCTATATATAAACGATTAAAGATACGTTTTGGATTAATTAAAAGCATCGAGTACCCTTTATACACTTTTTATTGTATGAACATTGTCAAATTCTACGTGAAGATCCACGGTTTGTTGAAAAAGTGAATCTACAGTCGATAAGTACTCGATTAAAGTTCCAGGTTTCACTTTCAATTTCGTAATCGGCAATTGTGCCTCGTATAAAACCACATTAATATAGGAATCGCTGTTGAACACGTACAGAGCCTGTTCGAGGGCTATTAAAGCTTCATTAGAACTTGAAGAACGCTGGGTATCGAACGCGGACTAGCTGCTCTTTTGTTTTATAAACATCTTCCATTAGTAACAAAGTTAAGCGCAGTGGTTCAAGGATATTAACGACCACGAAGTTTATCAAAATTAATTGACCAATATGTACTTTAAAAATTGCAATAAGAAACACAGGATCAGTTAAATGAAATATATTTGAGTAATAATATTCACATAATGCAGTTTAATATTTCTTACAATTTTTTATATACACATAAACTTTGGAGACGGTATTTTGCGCGTGTTAGAAATGGGTTTATGTGGTTGAAGTAGCCGGGAAACAGAAGCAGAATCGCTTATAGCCATTACTACTCATGAACCTTGCTTACCTGCAGATGTAATTGCAAGGTACTTGGTATTTTTATCGTCTCCACCGGCACTTTAACCGAACCAACACTCTTCATCTTATTGTTGTCTGGTATTCTCGCCTTTATGGTGAAGAAAAAAGATGAACGGCCGGGTGAAGGTACGAACACTTTTAAGAATTTCAAATGGGAATGGACAAAGGGCAATATACATACGTCTGAGGTTGCCTGTTTTTCATCGTCTGCGGCTGTCAATTGGCCGTGGGCTGTTTCAAAAACAATCTCAACCCCATCAACACTGTTTCCGTTTTGCAAATTATTCTTCGACCTTCTACACGATTTTTTTATCTATTAAGTCGCCGGAAAAGTAATTGTCTTCCATCCGATCATTTTTTTATTAACATAAGACAGATCGTTTTGATAATTAATAATATTCATTTCAACAATATCTGAGAACGTTTCTAATTCTTGCAAACAAATGTGCATACATTTATGTCAACTTTCACGTGACTCACGAAAAAGACTCGATAATGGAAAAGAGAACAAAGCCGATAAGACAAAACGGTAGCACGAACGTTAACGTTTAAGGCAGATACATAAAGCAGGTTATAGTGGACAGGTCGTTGTTCTTAAAGAGTGTCGGGAAAAATGTTCGACGCCCACGAGGACGAGAAGTCAAACTTGCATGACAATTTCATAGGATTTAAGCTGATGATAGACTATCTAGATAGAAACGATGAAAAGCGAACTTTTTATTGTGCAAATGCGGTGCACCGATGGCCAGAGATTAGCAGTTCTTATTCAGAATGCGGAATGGCGCGCGGTGCTTTTGAATTAGCATAAAATCATGGAGGCAAACGACGGGACGTGCCAATTGTACCTTCGGAATTACCACGTCCACTTTTGTTTCGCGGCGAATTGACATTCAGAAGACGTCGGCCGCCTCCTCGTGCTACTTGCAACAGATTTTTGCCTGTCACTCGATTCAGTAGCGAGAGAAAGGATGCGAGAAAGAAATTCCATCTTCTTCAAAAAATACATATTGTCTATCTTTGTAATTTTGTTAATCTTTACAGTAGAAGTTTCTAAATCATAGAGATATATTTGCTAAAAGAAATAATTGCATAAGCTATCCTTACATAATTAGCAACGTTGATTTCTTATTTAAATTGAGATAGTTATCTAAATCACACTTAAGATTTCTCTCAGGATAGAACGCTCGGATACTCGTTGTTCAAATTCGATTCGATTCGCACCTCTACATTCATCATTAGCTACATTAATTGTCTGAAAATCGCTTTGTCAGAAATTGTTCCCGTCTCGCTTTAGCAAAACCGTTGATCGAAGGTCGCGCAAAAAGATCAGCGAAGTGTTAATCAAGCGCTAAATTATCGATTCGACGTCGACAATTTCGTTACAGGAAGTAAATCGGTGGTTCTGCTAACAGTGAACGCGACGAGAATACCAATGAGTCGACGGCATTCGCATTGACTTACAATTTCGTCGAATCAATTATAAAATTGCCATCTCACATAGTGTTAGTGGTATCGCAGTGAATAATGCCAGGGTTCATTTTATTAATGTCAATAAGTATTATGGAGATCTTTTTATTAAGATTTCTTTAAACGATGTAGTAGCATTTTCTCGTTCGTAACAATGTGTTACAATATCGTTTGCTGAGTACAACGATAGGATCTTCTTTTCATTGTTGGAATTAAATTACTTGTGTCGTGGAGAAGGGGCTGATACCCGTATTCGCTGATTGTATCAATCGGGTTGTATAGAACGCCCACGGTCACATATCTTTCTCGTCGTTCATGCGGGAAAAATTGACCTAACAATAAATTTGAATGGAGAGGAATCACTCTGAAAATACCTCCTCCCGATAAATTGTATCAATCATTTTCTGGACTCGTGTCAGATTCTATTAACTGAATGGAACAAGGAAGTAATAATCCTGGGAGAGCAGCCTCGTAAAAATTGCTGCACGCCATAACGGTGTTTCGGAGGATGTTACGCGCAATTTTGCCTGTATGATTACGTTTTGATTAACCGTGTCTCTTACCGACTGACCCACATTGTTCAAATGTCTCGCGCTGTATCACGGCTGTCGACTTACTTAATTAGACCGCCGCGTTTTTCTTCGTCGCGTGCAGAGAATCCTTCCAAACCTAAATTGGATCACGTAATACCAGCTGTTACTCCAGATAAGATCCATGCGTGACGACTTCGTACTTTTTACCGGGTCATCACTTTTAAACTGCAGTCTTCTGTGCGGGATAAAAAGTTTAATTAAAATTAAAAAATTTGATATTTTTACAAGGAAACGATACGGTTGATAAGTTAATATAATAAATAAATGATTGAAAGAGGTGCATTATAAGGAGAATATTAGTTCTTGGCGGATGGGATTTGCGAATGAGATTCGGGTAGGATGGAACCTGGGCGGCGATGAACTTTTCAAGGTTGCCGACCGATGACGACGGCCGAAGGACCCCGAAGGGACCTCCACCGCCGCTGACTCGACGAAACTTTCCTCCCCGCTTACGTCACACACGACAACGACGACGGTGCACGTCAGGTGGCAACGACACCTTCGCGAGAGAGATGCAGCTGCAGCCCTCCGGGGATTTCGCGGCAGGCGTGGGTTAACCAGTTTTTCAACCGGCTGGGGAAGGGGGGGTAAGAGATAGGCCGGGGAACTTGCGAGGAGCTCGGCGAGTATCCGGGCCAACCGAAATCGACGACGAAAGTGCAAACGAGAACGAAACTGGTTTCACATTTTCGATAATACGTAACACGCGAGCCTTGAATTCAGGTTTTGATGTAACCAATCGGTGAGATTTACGGAAAATTTGGTCTGGTTCGTTTATACATAAAGCCTGGCGAAAATAGTTATAAAACTTAACCGATGACTCTCTCCCTTTGATCAATTGCGTAAGAGTTTAGATTACAGAATTAATCCTGCTCTTTGTACCCTGCATTTATTACAAAATTTTTCATCGGCCACAAAACATAATGGCTAGCTTTGATCGATAGTGACGGTGCGAAATTTAGTTCCTCTTCGAGGTTCGTCGTAAAAAGATAGTAGATGTGTCATTCCTCAATTAATTCAAAATTTTTTTAATTACAACTAGCAGACAAGCTTTTTATATTACTCCGTATAATGATTTTCTCTTGAAATCTGTACATACGCCAAGTATATGTACATATATAAATGCCTCGAAAAAATCATCTCTGAATTTGCCAATCTGTGTAGCTACGGCAATCAGAGGATCCCGCAGGAAAGAGGTTGATACTTTGCTCGTTACCAACCCTCCACGAGACTCAGTGGGGAAAAGGGTAAAGTCGTATCATTCGTAGACGTGACAGTGCAAACCAGTTTCCCATAAAATTTTCCGGAACGCTTGTACGTCCGAAAGACGACGACGACGCGTCCGACGTGCATCGAGCACGCTGATAGCTCGTGACGCTTGGCATTGGGAATAGTGGAGACTCGCACGGGGTCAACCGAGATCCTCCGCTCATCAGCATCGGATTATTATTGCTCGAGCTGGACGTTCCTGCGCTCACGACGCTCACGCACACGTTGTTGCACGCTCCTCGCAATCAGTGATACCTATACCCCTTCTCAAAAGTCCTGCACACGAGAATCCCATTTTTCGACTTGTCCTTTGCCTCCACACGATGCAATTATAATATATTTTTCATTTTCCTCGTCAATATTTTTATTCAGTGGCTTTTATTAAATTCATTGCCAAATGATAATAGATTAAAAAAGGATAAAAGACAGTGTGTGAGTTTTGTATTAAAACTAATGTCACATCGGTCATGATGAAATTGTGCAATACATGCATTTACACGATTCTTTTTATAATTTTTCTAAGAAAATATGAAACAAAGACGGAGACTTTTGAGTGACGGTATACACGGTATTCCATGCGATTCTTGGCTAATGTAACTTGAGCGACGCCGTCGGGTAATAACTTTATTTAGGTACATCTATCGACCTGTGTAATTGCACGGTAAATGTTCTTTCCTTTTTCCCGCGGCTTTGGACATAGTCGTTTACGACACTGCCTCGGCACGCACATACGCGACGTCGTATCCCTATGCCGTTTGGAGTCGTCGTAATTAGCAGGCTTCCCAGATTATTGTAAAATTCAACTTGTCCGTTTCTTATTCTGAACATTTTACTCGTTCTGATATACACAGGCAATTGAGTCATGATTTTGTTCCAAGTTTAAAGTTTATTACAATCAACGAATACTTTTAAATATTACAAAGAGAGAAACACTTGATTCACGAATATCAAAATATTATAGTTTAATTTGCAAAAGGACAGTGGTACCCGCCGCGCGACTATCGTTGCCGGCTATCACAAATGCGTGCGATCATTAATGAGACGAGCCTCAGAATTTCTCAAGATTTTTCCTACAACGTCCGACAGAGCAGGTTATCGCTTATGCCGTCCCGGCTAATTAAAAGAAAACGAATAATTCGTCGGTATTAGAGTACACGCACCACGGGATTTAGGAAGAAAATTGCGTTGCACGCTGACTCGTTGCGCGCTGCTAATTGCGGTGAGAATGCGCCGGTAACTTTGGAGGAAAGCGAGCTGATTAACAGGCGTTCCTGACGCAACCGCGACTGAATTCATTTCATTAGTTGCGAAATTGTTTTAATTACCGCGGTGCATGATTAAAGACGTATCGTAGATAACATCGTTTTAATAGTGCTCGTCGGTTTTTATTCGTTTAATAGAAAAACTGTTGGAAAGTTGATTAGCAGGAAGCTGAACAGATGTTGGTACAGTATTTACTAACTTACTAATAATACACGGGTCGGTCGAGAGTATCTCAAACAACATTACGCGAACCCGCCACTTACATCTTCAAAATTTTATGCCCTTCGAGCGGCAACCGGCTTCTCCAGCACACGCGAGGGTAAACCACGTGCACTTGGGTTAATTACCCGTGCACGGGAAAAGAACGAACGCCCACAAAAAGCCAATACTCGGGCCAAGCGCTTCTTTCGCTTGAAAACACGGTCTTGCGACCGGAATCGTAAAGAGGCGTACAGAACAGCTTGCGAGGTATATTTTTACCTGGTTTCTTTATGGCGAGAGGTTCCGAAATATTTTTCAGATAATATTATTGTCAAGAAGAAACGAACTTTAAACAGTTAAAATCGATATATAGTAATAAACAGTTGATTCGTATTTATCAACGAATTATTAAAATTATTTTTGTTAGTCTGTACGTCTCTTAAGAAACGGGCTACGGGAATGGGTTTAGCGATGCTGGAGGCGCGGGCACGTGAGAATTAACCAGCATTTGCATTGTAATACGCGTCGGGTAATCACTATGATTGCGGTGGGCGTAGCCAATCTTTAACTTTAATAGCCTGGGTTGCCCAAAAGCCCTGGCGTGTCGCCTCGGGTACGCGTGCATATGCCGCGTGAAACTTTTATCGTTTCACCGAGTCGTAATTTCTGCGGGTGCTCCTTAACAGAGAGCCTCGAGACCATAATAAGCCCTTTATTTTCGACTCAGCAAGAACGATACCCTTGCACTTCTAAAAAAGGACGAACCTCTCCCAACTTTGTACGCGCAAATATATCCAATAATGTTTGTTTTCAAATAGTGATCTACGATATATTTTACGATACAAATCGATCTATGACGTTCGACTAGCCACTTTTGCTACGATTCTTCAACTGAATATTATACATAATTTCCAGAGGGATATCTTATACAGAATAAATTGTCTTCCATTGGAAGAAGTATTTGTGCACATGGCGATCTGACTGTACGTCAACTCAGCCGCGATTATCCGCGACTCTACCACTTTGGTACTCGTAGGCGAGCGAGCGACTGAACGGATCGAACGTGTGGTCCACATCGTGCCGCGTGACTTGACACACGTGTGCCACACGCTCCTCTACCCTCGGTGCTCGTTGATTGAACGTCGTCGATTCCTGACCGCGGCTACAGACGTGTAACGGTCTGCAAACTATGTTTTTGTGCCATCCCGGCGAGAACGGATACTCGCACGCGGGTTCTTTCTCGCGGAAGACGGCCGATGACGAGCTGTTTTGCGTTTTTCGTCGACGTGACGCGACCGAACGGTACACGGACCAGTCTCGTTCAATTTTAGATGGATCATAAATGGATAGAAATACTCGATTCTGGCATTGCATTTGTTATAATCCTTGTTAGATAGTAACTGATATAATGTTCCATTGGATGATTGATATAACAACTACGCTATTGATCGTACGGCGAATTTAAAAGTTCTACGCCCAGACAATTTTTTTAACTAACTCGTTCGAGTCGTGTGACTATATCTATGTTTGGATCTCGCGGCAATAAAAAATTACGGTTCCAAATTACTGTTTTTCGAAGGTATCGGTACGACCTTTCTTCAATTACTTCTACTCGAGGGTTGCAAGAGCTGGCGTAACCTTTATGTTTAACCCCCGATCTTTACGCCGATTTTGCTACATTGTATATAATTTTGTGAACACTGCAATTTGTTGCGCACTCGCTCCGAGCCGTTCCACTCGGTAGTATCGATCATACGATTGAATTATCCGTCGTGGAATTTCAATAAACCAAACAATTTTTATGGCAAATCAGATCTGTTTTACAATCTCGTATTCGTTCAAAGAATCGGCTATATCTATGCATGTCAGATTTCGAACCTCTTGAATCTCGATTTACCTTTTGAATTTATTATTAATATTCCATGGAACCATATGAATCGATACTTTTATGGAGTTTTCAAGTTTATAAGTAGATGACCGTCTCGGGTATGCAAAGATCAGCGGAGATCCTCGGGACTTGGAGGCTATAATTTTCCCTAGTCGTTGTTTCGCCAGGGTCACGGTCGATCTGATCGGATTGACGATTTAAAACAATTTGATTGAACAAGCGATTAAATTTAAGTTTTCACGATACTGGCGTAAATTCAATTTATCCCAGCAAATGAAAATATAGTCATCTTTCAAACAAAATATCATCCCTGATAACAGACACAAAAAGTGATAGATTCTTCTTTAAGAAGTGTTTGCAAATCAACGAACGGATAACATATTTAATTCTTCGAAGCACAGTTGGTTTGCATAGCGTTTCGTGGTTCGGCATTCGTTTCACGATTCCCTGTGGTCGTGTACAGATAGAGAAGGTAAGGTACACTTGTCGGAAGTAGACGTTGATGGCCGATAGCTCCGAGACGCGGACCAAGCCGTGGGGATCGGTTCGAAACTGCGTGCCACGGCCGTGGAATCGTTCCGGAGATCGGAGATCACGCGAACCGCCAGAAAGGGGACGGAGATCGAACCGAACCCTCCTTGACCAGCTCCAGCCATGTCGCCACTAACTTGTATTAATGTTGCCCATCAATTCTAATGGACGTGCGTCAGTGTCCATCCGTGTACCTCCCGACCTCTAGGTGAAAAAGTTGCACGCGGAATTTTGTCAGAAAAAGATCCTTCGTGTTTCTTCATTTTTACGCGACAAGTGGCCATGTATAATAACTTTCTTAAAACGCGCTGTCGATGAATATTAATTGTGTTATCTTTGAATATTTTACGAATCAAACTGTATTACTGCTAGGTTTTATCAGTGACTACTGGATAACTTTAATTCGTTCTAACGTCAATCAGATGAATTCCTGATGCTGCGAGTTATTTTGACAAACACGCGTTTAAGCGAGTATTGTTGAACAACCATAATTTTCTCTTCACCGCTCGTTTACCTTGGAGGCCTGACGCGTTCAAAGTGTCTGATTGCTATTTGATCTTCCCTCCGAAGGATCATCCTCAATGAAAAGTTAATAGCCGGTTGCGATTCAATTATATTTAACTGCTTATTTATAATTCAATTACGTCTAGCCGGCTATTTGCTTTCGAGGAAAGTGTTCGGGATAAAAGTTGGCACGCGCTTTCTCGCCAAGAGGATTGAGAGCCCGGGTATTTGAACCCACGCCATTCCGATGTTAATAGGAAACGTTTAGGCATTGACAAACGAGCTTCAAATGATGATGGGGTTTTAGAAACGTGGAATCTAGTTTCTTCCGAGTCTCACAGTTTGGCGATTAACGCGGCGCAAAAAGCATGAAAACGATCCTTGAACCAATACTCGCTTATCCTCCGATCAAGAAACTTTGCAACAAAGCGTACACTGTCGTACATGTAAGACACGTTTTCTGCGCTGGGTGAAACTTTTTCCGGTGATAAGATTGCATCAGGTCGGTATTCATCATGACTTGGCAAAACATACCAGTCTGGGTACGTGACAATTATCGGCGCGATAGTCACGATAACTCGTCAAGGGCGTAACCAGGAACTGCCGTTCATCAAGTATTATCACGGTTCGTTCGTCATCTTTCCAAGATCGATCGATTAAAGTAGGAGAACAGTAGATTTCGCAAGAGTCTCGTAAATTGACTGATCATAAATGGAATCCGTTTTCGGGCGAGCTCGTCGAAGCAACAAGAAACGGTTGACGCGCAGGAACGTAACGTAAGGGAATAATGACAGGCAACATCGTTGGTCGCTACCGTAATTGACGTTTGTCCACTGTTTCTGAGTGTTGCACCGCGGCGAGGAAAAGAAACGGTCCCCGCTGTCTCCGCTCTTGTTCCTTTTTCTCGGTCGTAAAAAAAGGCTGTATACTTTCGCGGAGTCGAGGCGATATATAAATTACACGTCTGGAGCCCCTAAGGAAGTGTAACGGTACCGAGAGGGTACTCTCTCTCTCTCTTTCTTTCTCTTTCTCTCTTTCGTCGTGACACTGAAAAGAGAGGATCTGCTTACCGCGAGGGACTGTTGAGCGACAGGGTACCAAGGGTACCAGAGAGTCGTCCGGGTTGATCGGCAGCCAAGATTGCGCCGAGTTACGTCAGCATCCTATTGGTACGCGCATACGTAGGTACACGCCGCGGTCGATCAAAGGGACCCGTGCGCAGTCTTCGTTTTAATGGCCATCCAGTCCTCGCGTTTTCGAATACGCTCAGAGACCAATGCCCGGCCCGTGACGACGTTCGCCAGAAATGGTCCGGACCTTTTTATTCTCCGAGCCCTCCGGGATGCGTCTTCCAACCGCGCTGATGCACTTCGTTACCATTCGTACTGCATTCATTGTTTCGACCATTAATTAACTCATCTGCCGTAAATATCGTGACAAAAACTGATGCGATAGTTTATGTAACGAACAATACGATTGTTGCGTGAAATATAATACGATAGAACAACAGATGAATGTGACGGAAATTATGGACGAGGCAAGTAACAATTTTCCAGTCCATCGACAATCTTCATCGATTCCCATAAAACTTGACCGACCAAAACGTTCGATATCGTTGTCACGAAATCTGGTGAAATTCGTGTATGGAAGGATTCTGGAGACCCTTGAGGGACTCTGTGCCGGCGTTGACCTTTGTTAATCAGAGTTGCAGGCTTCCTGGTGATAAATTACCGAGCCTGCCAAGTGTGCACGGAAGACGGTTATTTGTATAGAGCTCCTCGTTACACTGAGTATATGTAACGCAAACTCGGAACCTGGTGAACCGGAGAACCCGAAGGCGTCAGGAGAAACAAGATCCGGCTGATACGTCCGAACAGTTTCTGGCTTTTCCACTTTTCTAATTAAGGAGCTCCAAATTGTCTCCGTATGATTCCTCGCCAGGTCTCGTCTTCACAAGAATCCACGTGAACGTTCACTTGGGATCATTATTTATGACTTTTGCGCAAACATTTTTCTATCTCGTTCCCATAACTATACATGGCCGAGTCATTAATATTCCTCTGTCATATTTCATCCGCAGTTGCCTACATTTAAAACGTCCGCAGAATAGAATTCGACCATTATTCATCCGCGTAGCCGGAAACGTGTAATCCCGGAAGGCTGCGTAGATCACGCGAATCGAGAAATGTCGCAATCGCTACCCGGCAGTGGGTGAAAATCGTGCGTGAGACAGGTCCCACCCACGACTTTCACAGTTGTTTCGTCAGTAGCGTTGATGACTCGTGTGAATCGGCTAACAATTTCCTTACGCAACGAGGGAAAAACCTGGTGTCGTTATCACTGCTCCAATTGCGAGCCATTGTTCAGGAAATTGCGTTGTTCTCTTCTTTAATTACGTTCCTGCTGCTCACGTATGTAGATTAAACGATAACGAGTATCGGCGCAATAAATTCGTGCCAGTTTTAATAGAGTCGCCGAATAATTTCATCGTACGACGTTTCGCGCTTCTTGTCGAGTCAGATTTTTTTTTTTTATTGATTCAGCTATTAAACGTGAGCGCGTTTCATTTTTCGCATAAAGGGTCGACCTCGAGTAAACCGGTCACATAATTTTCCGTGTCATTACCGAGCCGCGGCGTAGTCCCATTCCCGGACCACCGAGCGACCGCGTAATTTCGAATCGAAGCTAATGTTGGGAAAGCCGTGACCAGAGGTGGCAGCGGCGAGGCTCTCCTCTCTTCGTCCGTTATCCCGGCGTCGCTCGTAAATGCGACGAGTCAGCCTCCGCGGCGCGTTTTCACCGCGGAAATTTGCCGCGATTACCGATTTACCGCCGCGCAACGGAACACTGTTTTACGACGGGTACGTAAACACTCTTGACAGTCTCGTTCGTTCACTATTTTCTGTTTGTCACGTTCGCGAAAGGGTTTTTACCAGTTTCCGTCATTAGCGGGTCGCGTTGTTTTACGCACTTACGAGCCGCAAAAATCAAGTCCCCTGATATTATGTGTTTGACGAACAAAACGTCTCGAATCATCATGATTTAGCATCGAGACGTCACATTCGTATAACAAGATATTAAATTGAGATTAGTTCGTCTTATTCCGCTATCATTCTTCAGACAACATTTCATACCTAATTTAAATAATATTACACAAAATACTTCGTAAAAACCGATGGACCATTACTGAGTTAAATAAAAAGCAAAGAGGCTGCCCGTATCAGAACCCATTTTATGGTTGCTCGAGGCCCTTTGGAATTTATACGAGGACAGTCGTATACGAAAACGCACCTGTGTCAACTGAATAATATAACGGTAACGGTGCCACAAGGGAACGTAACCACGCTGCGCGAACAATGAACCGATTCGTAGCGGCGGCGCGGCGCGATCGCAAATGCTACCATTTTTGTTACGACGCGGTTGACCGATCGGACCCAATAAATTTTCCCGTATGACGCGAAACCGTTTCAACGGTGTTACACGTGATTCGTGCTATCTCACTGACGGACCGTGTAACTTTAGGACAAAACGTTCGTAGTCAATTTAGAAAACGAAGCATAGATCAGCATTTCACTCTTGATGTCAAATTTGCAATTAGTTTTTATACAAATATTTCATAGTTCGTATAAATGGATAAAATCTGCAGTTTATTTCTTCGGTCTATTCGTGATAAAGGGTAGGAAACAGTAAAAGCTCCGAGTCTTAAATGCTCTTTGCTGGACTTGTGCCAGGGCATAGAAACATCGTGTTATCGCTATTAGGGTAATGCGTATCCCACGCCCAGGAAAACCTGAACTCGGTTCAAAATAGCCGATTTACCGTTCTAGGCTCGAAGCCTCCGATCCAGGATAAAAGCATCGCTATTTTCCTGTACTAATTCCACCCATATTATCCCCGTCACAATCTAGGCCCGATAACAGCGGGCACCCTCCCTCCCCCTCGCGCTCGAGGATCGTATCATTATGCGATGAACCCGAGTTATTACATATAATAGACCGGCTAGATGATCGTAACTTTGTGGATCCTCGGACCGCCGCGGGATCGATAGTTTATTTATCGGATTTATTGATCGCGTTTAAACGGCGTTCATGCGTTTGCTACCGGGGCCGTGCATCTCGCCTAATGAGATAATGGTCCGGTACGCGACCGATCTCTAATGCATAATAAATATCCACGGATTTGGCCCCCTGATAACAGACGAGGAAGCGATTCGTTTATCTTACGGCCGGCAATATCCGACGATTCTTTTCTGCTCGCGTTTTCATCGCGCGGTGGGCCCCTTCCGTTGATCAGTACCAACGTTTTACCGTTAAACAGATTGTTGTCAGGTGCCACCGGAGGCGGGTTAATGTCTCCCGTTTTCTTACTGCTAATTCCATTCCGTTTCTCGATAGAAATTAGATATCAGGACGTAAGGAACATGATTTACAAAAGAACGAAACAGGCAAAAATTATGTTTAAAATGTTTATTAAAATATATCATTTCACGTAGTACAAAAATCTACAATTCGTTTGCAAGGAATTCCTTGACGCGTAGTGTCCAAAGTAATTAAGCCAGGCAGATTCGACGAGAGGACGGGGTGAGGCGACGAGTTTTCCTTTCTTAAAGAAGAAAGTAACAGTACTGGCGTGCGTCGAGCGGGGGACCGTATAAATCTCGCGATTGCAAGCAAATTGTCCGGTGCCCGGAGATAGAACGGCGACGTGTACCGCGGAGAGCCACGGAAGAATAACAGCCAACAGGAAACGTTGTACGCGGCCCGTGTTCTATCCGTTGTGTACGCGTTCGTAGCCGGCTATGGTAGTCCCGTTTGTGTAGCCCGCCGAGGGTTTCGCCGATGAAACTCCGCGACAGACCTCCCCCACCGAAACCTAATCTCGTTGGTAGGCATCCGGCGAGATGAACTCGGGGATGAGCGTATATGGCGCGCGGTAATTGTCGCCAAAGGTGATGCGGGTATTAGTCGCGGGAACTGGTCGTGCTCAGTCGTCTTTCAGTATTTAAGCATGAATTTTTATGAAAATTGAAACGGTTATGACGTTAGTTCAAAAAATATGTTCCAAGTAAATATTTTTTTAATGATTTAATCATCGTGTCTCACGAGACAGAAGACAAAAAGATATATTGGTTCATAAGTCTGCTTGCCTGTCTAATCTGTCTTGTTGGCTTGAGACATTTAGACAAAGACGTTAAGTTCCAAAAAAATTCTGCTGATACCTTGCCACTTTGATATTTTTCGATCTCCTGGCCAGATAAACGGTGTAAATAATGGTGCACGTTACAGGAGGGAATGTATAGGGGTAGTTTGAACGTAAAACTGCTTATTGCTGGGACATGGGTGCAACTATGATATTTGATCTTAGCATTTAATGCTATTATTCCATGATGTTCAAGTACGAACCCGCAGCCATTCTCGTAGTGATGACATTTATAATCTTGATATAGGGTGCCGAGTATGTTGTCACGATAGCCAGTTACCTTTTGCTTCAGCAGACATCCTGCTATTTTAATTGTTGCATTTATTGTCCGTTGAAGTTGTAATATAAAAATTAGAATTTCATTGAAGTCGCTCTAGTCGCTGTCGCACGATTCATTGTTATCTTCCGACTGTGACAACGTTTAAGGATGTATTGGCTATACAGTCAATCCCAAAAGTTTATGCACTTTAGAAACGCATTTTTTAAAAAGAAATTAGATGCCGGAAGAACATTGCTAATAATAAACAACAAAAAAAAATGTTCGATTTTTCCGAGATTTTTCCAAGGGGTACCCCTTCAATTTCTTCCAAATTTTCGTTTTTGGCCAATAACTCTCAAACTGTTGGACATACGGGAAAATTGCATCAGACCTTTTTTGTAGAGGACGACGAGATCTACAATTTCCATGTAAAACTTTTTCGCTATCGTCAATAGTTTACGAGTAATTTGCAAAAAACTGTTTTTTCGTTTTTCGTCAATAACTCGTAAACTATTAATGCTAGCGAAAAAATTTTGTACAGAAATTGTAGATCTCATCGTGCTCTACAAGAAAGGTCCTATACAATTTTCCCGTAAATTCAACGGTTTAGGAGTAATTAAGGAAAAATGAAATTTTTTGCCAAAAGTTCGCCGTTTCGACGCTGGGATGGTCGGATTTTGTCAACATCAATAAAATGCCAAATAATCATACGTAACTCGTTAAATATCGAAGTTAGAAGGAATTAATTATAGGAAATGCGTTTTTCTAAGGTACATAAATTTTTGGGATTGACTGTATAGCCAATACATCCTTAACGTTCATCATTTGAAACGTCGTGTCAGATTTTTCGATGGACAATCGTGGCAGTGAAGGGAGGCGTAGGTATAAAGTGTAGGTTTCGTGAATGAAGCAGTTTACGCTGGACACGATATCGCTTACAGTGACAATTTAGCGCCGCTAGTTAGAATTATAAGCGAAACCGAATACTCCCGCTCATATTACGCTTACGCGCGATTTATAATCCAACGGTGGATTCCCCCGGTTGGTCGATCCGATCCATCGCATCGGTTCGCGAATCAAGTTTCCGCAGGCGAATACGAGACGTGCATGCAAAACGCTCAAGGTCGTAATTTCTGCGTATCCCTCGAGGTCTATTAGACGATTCTCACGAACTCTAACTGGACTTACTGCCATCGTCGATTATTCCTATTCGTGGGATTCGTTCGCTCAAAAACGTTCGTGTTACGATTCTACACCAGAATTTAATAACACGTTTGATGCCGTCCTGACGCGAGGATTCAAACGACATTTCACATTGAAACCTTCTACTGGTTTCACGTCTAATTTGAATAAGTAACTGAAGCCTTGTAAATGAATGGAAATTTTTTCTGGGCTCTCTTTCATTCATAAACTATCTTTTAGTTGAACCAACCGGTTTCTGTTTTTCATATCACTCGACGCATTATCAAGCCCGTTCTAGAGAAATCCAACGATACATAGTTAACAACGGCGGTCGCTGAACCGTTTTTGCGCGCGGTGTTCCATTCGACTACAAATTGGTTGATATTCGTCTTCCTACTATAAAACAGGTGAAAGTAAGGTCACCGTGTCGCCGTGACATTAATCTAAAATATCAAGTTCACGTTCAGGAGAATTTCATCCAAGCAGCTATGAAAAATTGTTCATTCTTATTTTAACTCTGAGAATTTTCTTGACAATTTTTATGGGTCAGAGCGTACATGATGCACGACTTCGTTGCCTGACGCGGTTGACACGTAGTTTCAAAGACGGCCCAGTTTTTCATGACAGATAATCGCGGAACAAATCACGGAATGACATGTTCGCTTCCGCACTTTCTTGTTTATCATTCTCCGGAATACGGCCGGAATAATAACGACCGTCCGAGCGACAAGTGAAACGGAAAGGCTGCAAGATTACGGTACAATCCGCGTAACCAGAATTCGTATTCGTACAGAAATACTATTATCATAAATGGAAAACAATCTTTTAGCGTTAGTATAATAACAGGAACTCGAACGATTCGATTGATTAACCAATAACGTCTCCATCAATTTTCAATGTTTGCAACCCTCCATCGGCTAAACACATATTTCGCAATTAAATCCCGATATCGGTTCATTAAATCCGTAGGGTTAAAGCAGGTCCGCGCATTATCTCCGTTCGCTCATTTAGCTTCGTTAACGATCGGACTCGTTATAATTGAGCCACTATACCAAGGCTTAAAACCGGGTCGCGTCACCTTGAACGAGTGCAACGTTTACACTAAACTTAACATTGTACAAGCTCGTGTTATCGTTAATCGAAACGCCTCTCGACTCGCCGCCGCCGCCGCCGCCGCCGCCACCACCGCCGCCGCGCGAGACGAGTTCATACGTACTCGAGAGTTGCAACATAGTCGCAATTGCAAAAATCCAGTCAGCCTACCTGTCCGAGCAACTCGCGTGAGCAAGCGTATATGTAAACCCAGTCGTGTATAGTCCCTGGTAGAAATCTGCAAAATACAGAGCATCATCACTTCTAATTAATCGAAATTAAACCAGAATTTTCTCTTCCTTCCTACGAAATCAATCGATTTAAGAATTCAGATATCCTGTGAGAATAATTATTATACTTTTGAATCTCATATGTCAATCCATGCACGTCGTTTCAGACTGGGTTTTCACGCCTTATACAAATTCAACACCACATTCTTGAATCATACTTCAGAATGGATGTTTCATTTATTTCAGCAGACAACATTCCGTAAATTTTTTCGAAACCGCTTATAGTCACCCCCGCTGATTTTACAATCTCACTAAATTTCTACCATCGACTATACACTATGGTTTTTCCCAGCGGAAGGAACTTTTGCAACTCTTTCACGCGAAAGCTGGAATCCCGTCTATCCGTCTCTCTCCGTCCTACGTTCCGTGGGTTCTCGGCGATATGTCATTGTCGGGCAGCGTTATGAACGCGTGCTATCTCGGCGTGTAATGCGTGCCGCGACTTTTATTTCTATTAGGATCGTTATAAATCAGCTTTGCCCGGCGATACGCGCCTAACCGCACGTACACGAGACATTCTTGACGGTATGTCACTGTCCCTCGACGTCGCGATCCCAATGCGTCGTTTCCCAACCCCGACGGCATTTATTTCACCCTCGGGAAGTTTCCCGATCGATTATACTAATAGGAACTAATTGCCCTTAAAATGATTAGACCGAATTCGAAATTGTGAAGCCTGTCTTTCCTCGTCAGATACGTTTTTATTCAGACAATCTGTATACTCAAGTATTCCCTGAACTTTAAGGATTATTCAAATCATTTCTGTTTGCGTTACACGGAAGGATTTGAACGTGAAATATAATAATTGAATGAAATGGGTTTGAAAAGGATTTACCGATGCTGTCACCCTAACGACGATAGCTACTACGCAATCGCTGGTAGCAGATGTATATCGGATATGGGACTCCTCGTCGTCGTGTGAACGCGAGACTTGTTAGTATGCGTGCGACAACGCTGCATACGAAACGAATCACCATAAGGTGGTGGTGCATTGTAGTCCGATGCAAATCGCGAAACAACAGAGCGGGGGTTCCTCGCGGGGCAAATAGGAAATGGAACTTGCTTGTTCTCAAACGTGCTTCGACTGTTCCCCATGATTGCATCCTGATAAGAATCGTTAAAATGGTGAAACCTAGGGAACAGCCATTTGGAATATACCTGCGAATTTAATGCAAGTAATAATAATTAAATCGAAGATTTTATACGTCGAATCTACGGAATTCATGAAATATAGAATTATTACAAATATTAAAAACTAAATCTTTCAGTGGTTGTATAATGAAAAAAATCTTTATCTGACATGTTTTGTTTGATAGTTTGGTAATTACAAGTACAGATTTTTATTCAAATGAGTCTATATTCTTTCTACACAAGAATCGAGATTTCGTAGATTATATCTGGGTGATTAGACACGCTGGGAACGATGCACCAGGAGTTTCACTTTCGTTTAAACAACGTCGCGTGAGGAAACCCTTGTAGGAAAACGTGGTAGGAGATTGCAGTGTCTAATTGTCGGTTCGTTTGCCGAGCTATTGTCGACTACCGGGGTCTCTTATTGAATTAAGGGAAGGTGGATCTCGTGTAAACTGAGACAGACCTCGTGTGAGAAAGTTTGGATAACGTATCTTTAAGTAATTCGTTTTACGGAGTAATTGATCTTATAACGCTCGATCCAATTTGTGTATTTAAATATGGAATTACACGCTTTTTGCATCGCGTTTAATGTTGCCTGATATCCGAACGAAAACGAACGTGAGAATCGTAACTAATTGTACATTGTGCAAGCGCGACGGAAGAAGGCCGTACATGAAAAGTTAACGGCCTTGTAACGAAAGATTAACTTACCGGAACATTTTGCAAAATACAATTACCACGTCTCTGGCTTCCAGAATTGTTCCTTTTTTTTTATTTGTTCCTTTGCTTTCTTACGCAAACGATTGCGAGATCTATCAAATGGAAAACCAATGACCATAAATTAAGTTTTACTTTCTTACGCCGGTTGTTAATTTATCTTTCTTTTTGCGTTATGTGTGCAAACTGTGTTTAATCAGCAACAGCCATTATTATATGTATTTAACGAAGGCACGTCGAATCAGGTATCTCAATTATTTCATAATGATTTCTAAACGTATCATCGATCAACGTCACAAGAAAATTTAGCTTGGTATCGCTTTCCAACCGCGAGTGAAACGAAATTTACTGTTTCTTTCACCGAAACCGCAATTGGAACAATTGCAAACGAAGCCCCGCTCTTTAGTCTTTTATTTCAGTTTCAAATCAGTCATTTACGAACCTATATAATATACTCGGACTCGCAGAAACGCGGTATCTCAATTCGTCTTTGGCTTCGTTAACCCCTAACGTCAGAGAAGAATAATGATCGGGCATTTTGCCATTTCACCAGATTCATCCTTGCTTATCATCGTTACGCTGTACGAATCGTATAGTCAACTTTTCCTTCTCATCTACCAACCTACTATTCATTTTTCCTATCACGCATCGTGGGAACGTCTAATCCGCCCGTTGATTTCCGTAAACAAAACCGATGAACCTTTCACCGGTTCACGATTTTCATGTACTCGCATACCTACGTACGTACGTGCATACACTGCCTCTCAAAAGTTTCCTCTAAGCACCGATCCAATCAAATCACACAGGCACGAATTAACTTATCGTGATTATCAGTTATCAATTAATTACGATCTAATTATTGCGTGAGGAAATATTTTTAATCATAGATTTATTTCTTGAAAACAAAGAGGATTCGCTTGGAACGAGAACTCGTAACTTTTGAAGGGCAGTGTATGTCGGCTACTGCGTCCAAGGGAGGACTCGCAATCAGTTGTTAGACAGGGACTCTCACTTTCCTTCTTGGCATCCAACCACGGTCCTCCCACAGCGAGAGGGTTACACGACACACGGTACAGCACCGGCTCTCCAATAGATTTATGAAGCTTTCTCCCCGCAGCGCTCGAACAACGGCAGGAAGGCTTTCGTTTTTGCTTTTATTCGTCGATATGATAGCCTCTCAGGTTGATGCCGTCAGGAAACCGTATAAAAGCAAAGATTCCAGGGAGGAGATGAGGGAAACCAGAGATTTTTAACATACTCGCTGCCAATCTGAAGCTTTGTACCGAAAATAAAGTCAGATATCGTAGGATGCACAAGTAAGAATGTTTCGACGAAGCTTTCGTACTCTCTCGTTGCATATAAGCGCGAGTGACTTGACGATTTTTCAAGCGCTTCTTTAAACGAAAGAAGAAACCAGGCTCGACTTTCGATTTCCTTGGTACGACCAGTGACCGGCACTGAGTGAGACGTAAATATCCGGGTACACGTGTAAAACTTGGAAAAAAGGTTCATCCGGCCGGGGAAAAGAGGCGCAGGACGAGTATACGCATCGGTGTCGCCGGTGCCAGTGACTGTCGATAAATTACACGGTCACAGGTTATCGGAGGGCCAGATTATGCGGATGAACAGGGCCGATAACGAGTCCTTGGTCCGCGGGATTTTTCCTGCGTGCAACATCCTGGCGGGGTCTTCGAATGCCTTTCGACGATTATTATCGCGGCCCCCGTCATGTATCACGTCAGACTACACGCTGATAGAGGCGAGGATGCTACCTTCCGATACCACGGAATGACTCGTTCTTTTATGTACAATACTACTGAACAAAAGTCAGCTTCCATAATCTGAACAAAAAAGGCCGAGCCTCATTATTCTATAGTTTACATTATTGTTCGATCGAGGCTGTGTAACGCCACGTTATCCCTAAACCATTTTGATAAATTTTCACTTTGCACATGGAAAGAGTAAAATCGATATGATTTTCCTCGTTTACAATCGTACCAGCTCTTATCTCCATCTTCCTATTAAATGGAAAGAATATTTGATACTCCTACAAGTCCTGATTTCTTTTCTTCATACCCATCTATCCAACATCTTTCTCATTCATAATTGTCGAGGTCGTTATCGCCGCGGCGCGTTTCTTCTTCTGTCTGCCTTTTTTCCTTCACGGATTCGTCGTGGTCCGATGTATTCAGATGAGTTTCGAGCATCCTTGAAGCAAGGTCATCGAACCACTGAACGTCAGGAGCCAAGGGATACGTACTTTGAAGTCTGCCTCGCCTCATCACCCAACCTTATCTCACCCAGTGCGGGGGTCCCATGTCAGTCGATGCATGTGTACGTTTCGTGGGATTGCTAGTTTCACGACTGATTCTTTCCGATATTCAACCCAGACAGTCTTACAATTATTATTTCAAATTGTTCTGTACACGATAGATTTCTTCGTATCTTAAATGTGTCTGTGATCCGTACAGTTGTACAGGATTACACGTCCTTCGCAATAAATACTATTTCACTGCTTTAAATGTTTTTCAATCTCCTACGTGCATAATATTTTTAATTGCTCGGGATTATACGTCCATCAGTCAGTGTATTATGACAAGATATACATTCAGGAGAGACGTTAATAATTGAGCATTTCATGGTTTAACGGTGGTATCAGTTTCATCAAGATTCTTTAATCTCCGTAACAGCGTCGCCAGAGTGATTTGTCACAGGCATGCCCCTTTATCTTGTACGTGTGACAGTTAATTGGTTCTGTAGCCAGGGATTAACGTCGCATTTGGCGTTGTACATCTGAAACGATTAGAGTCGAGCCCAAGTAATTTATCGTCGAATCCGTCATTTCGACTCAACAGATTTTACATACGTAGTTAAAAGTATCAACAGGACTGATGAAATTAATCTCACATGTACGTCTACGATTCCTTAGGAAAATTCCGTACGTGTACAATTTCCAAGTATTCATAGTGTACAATGTACTCTAACAAGCCGTCACAGGAACGTCAGAAAATGATTCTATCGCTGGTCATCGAACGACTCTCGGATGAGTTTGCAACACCTTAACGATTCCGTACAGACCACCGCTATTTGTCGAATTAAATCACGTTAATCCATTCGTGATTCGAATTGCGGGGCACGGTAGTCGATCTTTAGATCCGTTCGAGGCACTCGTTAAGAACATTCCTGGCTCCTCCGACCGGGATACGATCTACCGGTCGGACGATAGTTTCATCTCGTACAATGGAACTGTGATTTGTCGACTTTCGATGAGACCCTCTGAAAATGCCAGCTAATTAAAGAGTTGCGCAATTCTTACTCGATTCAAATTGATTACAGATTCAAAAACACCGGTCGATAGATTATTTCTCGACGAAACATTGAGTCGTCTTAAATCCAAACTTATTAACTTGTTAAAATTTTTACTTGTCCCGTTACGCGATAAATCGTGCGACAGCTTTTGTAATGAACCAGTTTAGAATAAAATTGGCCCGGATCAACCGTTTGTCTCCGCCAGGTCGCATTAGGCTTTAGGAAAAACGCGAGATTCCATCAACACCCACTTGGAACCGTACGAAAGACGGACGGGGAGGCACGCGTACTAAAATAGTAAGAGTAAAAATGTCCCTTCGTCCACACGGCACCGGACAGCGCCAGATCTTATCTGTTAAAGTTACAACCGAACGCCCAAGTGCTCCGTTCCACGCGATCGAAAACCCACGGGAACGGTAGTTTGACAAGGATATTAAAATGGCCAGCCGATTTGTCGGCACGACTATCGGCTTCGCCCAAGAGCGTCCGTGAAACAAGAACTCGGATACAATTGCTCACGATAGTGCACTGTCCGCCGCGAGAACAATACCTACGCGTTTCGCACAGAGTGCGTTACCATTGCCCACTGCCGTTTGTCTCTCAGTAAAATCGTTTCGTTTCAACATTTAAAAAGCGTTGAAATTATGTTCCCCGTGAGAAATCTTACAAAAATAGACCGCAGACGTTTGTGGAATTTAAAAAATGAGTCGATTCTTTATTATAAATAATACACATACAGTTATTATAGATAGAGTAGGGAAGACANACGAAATATTCATCGATGGTCAGTAAAAAAACTTCACGTGGCTGAACGTGGCTGAACGTGAAGGTCTAATAAATTCGTGCATAGACGAAATATTCAACTTCACGTGGCTTGAACGTGAAATTCGTGCATAGACGAAATATTCATCGATTTTCAGTAAAAAAACTTCACGTGGCTGAACGTGAAGGTCTAATAATAAATTCGTGCATAGACGAAATATTTATCGATGGTCAGTAAAAAAACTTCACGTGACTGAACGTGGCTGAACGTGAAGGTCTAATAAATTCGTGCATAGACGAAATATTCATCGATGGTCAGTAAAAGAACTCCACGTGGCTGAAACTGGCTGAACGTGAAGGTCTAATAAATTGATGCATAGACGAAATATTCATCGATTTTCAGTAAAAAAACTTCACGTGGCTGAAAATGGCTGAACGTGAAGGTCTAATAAATTCTAATAAATTGGCGGATAGACGAAATATTCATCGATGGTCAGTAAAAAAACTTCACGTTAGCCGCTACCGCGCCCCTTGATGTTCTGTATATCAAATTTTGCACGGACGCCGTCTGTTGGAGAGTGTTCGAAGGGCGCGAAGGATATTCCTAATGCTTATGAACGTCGTCTATAAAGTAGAAGCTTAGATGTACCGGGCAACAGTTTCAATAGATTCGAGGCAAGTTATGAGCGAATAGGTTTGAGTAGAATCGTATAAAATATTTGGAAGCGCATTTATCGTCGGTGGAGTCAATCTGATAATTGGAGACCGTGAAGGTATTGCTCTTTCTCGGGACTGTTGCAGTCCGTGAAGCCGGTTTCGCGCATTGCTACCGTACTAAAATATTGTTCGCCGTGGGTGGCTTTATGGGCTTCGCTGATGTAAGACCCTTTCCGATTCCTTCTCTTGTCAGATACAAACTTATTGATAGTTGCAGCGTTGTGTAGCCTACCAGCCGGTATCTGGCTCTGGTATGCCGCGCTATCGCCGCCGCAGCCCTGGCCAAGGGTGTCGTGGCGAGAGAGAAACGGGGCTGCGTGGCCTCTGCACGCCACCGTGCCAAACGTGAATTTATACCACCGATTCCTGGCACCTACTCGTCCTTCGAACGTCCCGTCGTTGCCTTTATTCCTAGAACTCGGTACGACTCCGGGTTTCGAATAACTTGCCAGTCTCTCAAGTTTCAGAAAGAACGAATCAATTAATAAAGTTCTGATCCACGAATTATTATTTGTCAGGTTTAATTCTTCTTGACATTGTGTTGTGCAGTGTACAAGTTCAACGACACACGATTTAAACTAGTCTCAATTTCTGTGGATAATTAGAGGAGGTCGAAACGAATAGATCGATCTTCTCAGTCAAAATCACGCGCAAGGAATTCCCGTTTGATAGCAAGAGAATCGCTGAATTATGTTTATCCGACGCGATTTCGCGGCAAAAGGAAGGCAAAAAAAAACGTCGGTTCGTGCAATGAACATTCCTATTAATCCGAAGATAAAACGGAATGTAAACGAGTGCTCGGCGAACGAACGACATCAATTCCGGTGAACAAATGACGCTAATTTCAGCAACATTTGCAAACAGTCTCGACCGGTAGCACCCTCATAAACGTACGAGCCTCGTTTCGCTACTATTCATCATAAAAGACAAATTATCCCGTCCCGGGTCTCGGTTAAACGCTACGCGAAGGCAAAAAGGGCCGGGGTTCACGTTCCCAGTCTCTTCAATAAATCCGCGGACTCAATTACGCTGATCGTCGAACCTATTAAAAAATTCCAAAAGTCTTTTCTAATCTGCACAAGTGACACATTTGACACGTAGACCGAACGATTTCCTTCCAACGTAAACGACGATTTGTACATAAACACGCTCCAGCTCGTAGAAGGATTATTTGTTGTCTCGTCCAACAATTGATAAAACAATTGAGAAAAGGGTTAACGAGCACGTCGAGTCTTGCAATTTACCAACTCACTCAACCCCTTGGTCCGTGTCCATCGCGAGACGCGATCACAACAAACGCAACAGAAAGCGAAGGCAGGGAGGACTCGCGGATCCGTAGGAACGATAAACGGGGAACGTCCGATCGATCGAAATTAATTAGAGTGAATCGTTAGCATCCACGATGGTACACCCCTCTTCATAAGTCTCGAGACGTTATTTCGACTTTTGTTCCATCAAATTCTCATGTATAAATTGCCGCGATTTAAGGACGCAGATTCTGCATAAAAACAGTTCATGGCCTCTCGTTCTCTTGACGAATTCTTGTATGATTTACTATAACGTTTCAATTCGAAATTCGATCTTTTGTTAGAATGAACAATGAGCGGCGCGTTAAAACTTTTGATCAGATATGTACACGACAGAAGGAAGCGACGGTCGTGACGAGCGGCGGTAGATGGGTGACGCGGGATATTTGTCGGGAGCCGGTGAATGATAAACGAGCGCGCGCGATTAGGCAAAAGGAATCGCGGGCCGTCTGTGACGGGCGCGAGGGCGCAATTTTTGCGGCTACGCCCGCCGGTCCCTCCGCGTTATTTATGATCGAGCATTACGCCGATGCCGCGATAGAGTTTCTTAAATAATTTATACGCCGCTACGGCCGTTTTATTCGTTTTCGCTGGTGCGCCGCCGTCTCCCTGCCGCGCGCCGCGCCGCCGCGCTTCTAGGAAATCCCGATTTTTCCGATCAAGCCGGATTAATCGACTTGCTGACCTAACCTTAACTTTGCGCACGGTACGATGTGGAACGAGGTGAAATTCCTAAGGGGACTCGTTATGAGAAGGGAGGTGGGAATCTACTCCGAAGACGGTATCTGAGGATATACATACCCTCTCGCGTGCAATTACGACGTCCGACGATTGAAAAAGTTATAGCCGAGCTTATGAAGACGTAACACTCCGGACTATCAAGATGGATTAGGCTCGGTATACAGCCGCGTAGAAAAATACTTGTAACACGACGATTAGACACTTTTATTTCGTTACTAGTTTCATTTCCTTAACTAAAAATGATTAACTTCTCATTAGAGTTAATTGCTCGTTTAAATTCGCTGATGTATAATTCGCGGTAGGAGGATTGGATTAAAGTGAAAAGTTGTTTGTCTATAAAACGACCGGTTGCACGAGCTCGTATCGCATGTACAAAAGATCATTAATTACGGAGGCTCGTATAATCTTAGATACAGTATCCTTTTCTTCGCCGTCTTAATTTGGCCGAACCAATCCGCGGCGTACGATTCTATTATCAAGCCACTCATCGTGCATAGACGGCGGCGGCGGCGGCGGTGCAGTAAGAGAAAATAGAGATGCACCTCTCTCTTCTAGATGTAATCAGTCGCGTTTTTTGCGATCCCTAATAGTAATACCAGTTGATGATCCCTCGTTTTTCGGATTTAATGAATATAATTCTTCTGTTCTTACGGATTCGCGAAACGATACCTGCGTGATGAATTGAGCTTCGCGTGCAGCGATGCGAATTACCTCCAATTATCTAAGAAATTGTCTGTCGCTTTTTACTCGTCAACACTTTTTCAATTTCATTTATCAAGAACCCGTGCGAGGAAACGTCTGTTGTACGGAATAGTTGGTAATTTCAATCAGTGCGATCTTTAATTAATCGTCGTATCGCGTTCTTGCTCCTCCATGTCTCTTGGCGTATGGTAGCACTAGGTGGTTTCGGTGGCTACTATATGCCACGAGACTAATCTCCCAGGCGGGAAGCTCGTCAATCACGGTGAGCATTCCAGAAATCGCCTGGTGGCCAGCCGGGTTTATACCATATTAATCGCTGGGAAAGCAGCCACGGCGGCGGACTGATAATCCCGAACCGTTCTCCTCGCGATGCGACGCGACAGCCACCGGTGCCCGCTTACAAACGAGTCAATTAACCTTAATTGCCGCGTAATCGTGTCAACCGTGCCCCGACACTACTCATCTCTTTACGACCCAACGCTAATTGTCAGACTAATGATTTTTCTCTAAAACTTTCTCTGGTGTCAATTTAAAAAATTAAATCTCAATTGAGATTCTTTCGTGAAGTTTATTATACTTCTGACGCATTTTCGTACACTAGGTATATGCATCTTATTATCATTAATATAAATATCTGCGGTCTATTCTGTCTATAATTGTATCAAAGGAATCAGTATATATTCCGGTTAGACATCTAATGCTCAACGCGCATGATTTGATAGCCTATAAAAATCAGCGTTTTGAATAGAATATTATGTGTGCACATAATTAGAAATCAGACACTGAAACTGATCGAGTTCTGAAAACGTCTCCATGAATCCTTCAAGAAAATTGCGAGCGTCGTGAAATTACGCGATTTAATAATAGCTCGGGTGCAAGGGAGCAAGGACGTCGATGCAACATTTTAACATTTTAACGACTGGTCGTCGTAAAACTTGACGTGAGATGATATTAACGGGCAGATACAATGCACAGCCAATATAGCCGTTCTGTTCATTTTAGTCACCGTTTGATTCTTTTTTAATTTGCTTTACATTTTATGCTCCGTTCATAAAACGAAATAGGTTCGAGTATCTTCAGCAAAGTACGGATTCGTCGTAAAACCGTTCCCCCTGTCTCACAGTCCTCCTGGCGAGTTTCCATCTCGTCCCGAATTTCCACAGCGATCCGAATTCCCGCGAGCCGTGTAGGAATTCTCGAAAGAGCCGAGCGGTCTGCCTTTCCTTTTTCAAATGGGGGCTATTCCACGAAAGTGGAAATGTTGCCGGACCGTGGCTCACCGTTCCACTTTCTAACGATTTAACGATCTTCGTAATAAGCCTGCCTCGCGGCTCGCCAAAAGCGGATCGATCGCGTAATTTCGCATTGTCGTTTCGCAGCCGGCCGAGTCGTCTCGTCGTCCTCCATTGACCGATTTCCCATTCGATATTGAGAAACAGTGTTCTTGTACGTAACGTAATTGACTCTTACAGAAAAACTTGGTCCATATGACACGAGTCGATGATTAATCGACTATCTATGGACTTTACGAAAATTCATCAAGCGGTTTCCGTACGAAAATAAATTGGCAGCAAATTCTTGGGAGAAAATCGATTAGGTTCTTTGCGAAACTCGGCGTTTCGTGGAGATTATCCGTAAATCTCGCGAGGAAGAAACCCGCGACGTTTTTCCGCGCTAGCTCCGCGCGGCGCGCCGACCTATTAGTTAATGTCGCAGAAATTAACGACGAATACGCAGGCCGTATATCAAACACCGTGTCACGAGACCTTGGCTTTCCTTGTTTTATAATTATGATTAACTCGCATTAACAAGTCGAGATCAAGATGCATACATCTGTCATCTCGCACGATTTATACTTGATTCCTCTTGTTATTAATATTTCTGTAGCTGTACGAATATTTTTCCGATCGGACTCGGTCGTATTTCGTATCATTCGTAATTTCAAGACTCGTCACGTGATTTTGTAATTTCTATACCGTGTTAGACAGAGAATGAGCAAGGAAGTCGCTGACCCGAGGGGTTTGCACGCAGGTTCGTGGGTCAAGGTGCGGTCGGACAGTTATCTCAGCTTCAATTATACTTCATTACGTTCGTTCGGTGTTCATCGACGTGGCTTTATCGGGTCGTTAGCGACGTTGCGCTCCATGTCCCACACGCGCAGCCCCCTTTAACGGTGCACCGCCGTTTTTACGGTACCCGTGGGGGCAGAAAAGTTTATCCGATCAGAGGATCGGAGACCTATCGTTCAACTGCGGTTCCGATCTCGTAATTGCCGACAGCTTACTCGGACAGTTAAACCTCCATAAGGAAGCTCCGTTGATTAGTAATAATAATCGCGACTAACCGGGACGTAATTACCAGCTGTAATTGGCAACGGTTCCTCTCGACATTCCTCAGTAATAACCAACTTTGTATCACTTAGATCGTGAACTCGTCAAACGTTTTACTATTTCAATGACGAGGTATTTCATTGAGACCAGATCTAAGTTGGAATTCGGCAAATAGATTTCACTGTAACGGCTGAACTCTAAATCAAATTTTCTTCCTGCTCTCAGTGTTTGATTAGAGTACAAGAAAGACTTGTTGCTAGAAATCACTAGATCATTGCTACTTCCGCGTTTCTATTGAGACCACGTGCGCCGTTATTTTTTCCAACTTAGCAGACACATAATAGCAACCTTGGATCTAGTTTTGTTGCACGCTAAATTCTACAGTAGATCATTCCTGCAGTGGGTGGACATTTGTACAAAAACTGTCACGGGACAACACGGATTATGGTTATTGATTTACGACGTTCTATAATTATTATTTGTAGGACGCGTGGTATTTATTCGCGTTGTTGAGAATTATGACTCGCATCATGTATCACTCTGATACGGTAGAATAAGAAATGATTAAATTAATGCGATTCATTGCTAAAATGTATCTCGTGGATAAAAAGATCAGTCATTGACTTACAAATTTTCGATTTATTAATCAGATCTCGTAACGCGTTAAAATTGTTTCGGCCAAGAACGTCATGAGAATTGTATCAGAATTTCACACGAGATTACTTAGTAAATATCGGTTGCAATACTAGTTGCCAATCTTATCACGCCTTCGCACGGTCGATAGGAATCAGGACCATGTTGCGACGTGCAATGAATCCTGGGAACACCTAATATTGGGAAGTGATCTATTTAATTAACACTTGACGGTGCAATTTCTTACGCGATCCAAGGAAAACATTCCACTGTGATCCGTCCAACAGATGTTATCTCTGAGAAGTAAGATCGTTATAGAAGAAAACGTACATCAGATTAGATCGAACCAAAAAACTTGCGACATATACTCTAGCTGTCTCATAAATTATTTAAATTAAAAGATGATAGCTCGTGATTGTAAAGGATTAATATTCATCGAGCAAATCTGCTTTCAAACATTCTTTGATGGATCTGTCAAGAAATCTGTAATCGGATTTCGATGTGAGTCAAGCAAATCTGATAACTACCGAGCTTCCCTTCGCTGTCACGCTTAGTATCAAAAGCTCTTATCGATGGTCGAGGTGTTGGAATAATTCTTTGTATCAAAAAATGTACAAAGTTGTTACCTCATCGAGTCTAGGGTCATCCCTCTGTTATAATGGAATTTCGCTCCGGCGATTCTAACTGGTCCTCCGTGACCGTACGCTCCTCGTTTATTAACCCCAGTCACTTTGTTGCGATCCTGACGAGCAATCTTATCGACCGTTAACTTCCGTTTTCCTGATTAGAATTCATACGATCGCGAGGTCGAATCAGATTAGAATTATTCTAATCTAGGCGTGCCTGCTGCGATGACGCTGCGCTTTCTTTCACGTTCCATTTGTAATACATTGTCGTCTTCGGCATCTCGCCCCCTTTCATCGCAATTAGAATTCATCTGTTCAGGCCATATTATATTTGATCTCGTTTTCGTTCTCGTTTTTTGCTCGGCTCGAACCGCGAGTGAAAGTCCGCTCGCGGTGAAAATTCAAAGAGTTTCCTCGATGAAGCGTGACGCATTAAATTTTGTCTGGGCTCAGGAAACATAGCGGAAAGAGTTTCCTCTAAATCACGTCGGGCTACTGCTTACAAAGAGAAACCGAACTCGATTTCATTGGCTCTCTTCTTCTGTGCTTGTCGATAGCTTTTGTCTATTTGATAGGCAAAACACATCATTACGATTGATATTGATTGAGAAAATTGAATCAGTGAAACGAAAGATCAGCCTCAGAGAAGGTGCAGTGTTTTCGTTTCACTTTTCGAGGCCTCGGATGGGCCTGGTACGTCCTTCGGATTTATCAGGGCCGAAAGATCAGGCCAGGTGAGCAACACATGCGCGACTCCTAGACACGAACACGTATCGCGTGGATAACGCTGTACACCGTACATGATGGCTTAACAACGCAATTTATCAACGGCCGCTTTCATCCGGCCGATTCTACTCAGCAATTAACGTGTCCACTGCGGGAACATCGTATTTTAAAGGTTTACAGCGTCGACACGCCCATTAAAAATTCACTAGCACCACCACCGCCTCCCCTTTCTCCATTTTTCTGCTTTCACTAAAATTTATGCGATTATCAATTTCACATAAAAACGACCGAACATCTACTGATCAGCAGGTCGCAGATCTTTTCGCAATATGATCAATTAAAAATTCCAATTCACTTTCGATGTTTCATATGTAATATTTTCGCGTTTCTGTTTTGTTACAAACGAATAAAGTCCGCGATTTGTTCAGATATCCGCAATTATTGAACAAGGGTTAGATGAGAGGGAATCGGCTGGGTAGCAGAGTCTCGAGCATGGACAGGATGTGTGTTAGTCGAGACACGCGGCGAGGATGTTATTCGAGGGGCGTTTCACTCTCCCTGCGTACCGAGCAATTCCCCATGAGTTATCGTCGGTGAGGGAGCGGTGTTCGCTAGATTCGATAAAAACTTTTATATACTAACACCGTGTTTATTTTGTTCAGTCCATTTGTTACGATAGGGGATTGTTTAATCAGCCCGAAGGAGTTTTTGTTTGCTCACAGGTTTATTAGAATCTGTCGTGTCATAATTCAGGGTACACGTTACATCTCATAATTCATTTACATAATTCTATAGAACTACTACCAATTGTCAATTTTTCAAACCGTGCAACAGCGTATTCTCGTTTGCACGGAGAAAGCTTTCTCTCGGTTTTCGTAGGATCGTTTGACTATTGGTTTGAAGAGATCAAAGCGCGGCACTTGCGGTTAATCGGGGAGCGGACGATGTTCGCCGATAACTCCGACGGCACTGAATCGATGCTCGTTCGATCCTCTCTTCCAGTTTAGGAACGGCGGCCATTAAGCGGTACGCGCGAGAGGAAACATACTTTAGACATTAACATCGTTCGACTGCCAGGACTGTTCTCCCTAATGGCGTGCTCGCGTTTAAAGGACAATGAGAGAGGCCTCACCCGAGCGAAGCTTTATCAATGGCGCGCCTTCCTTTACCCTTTACCGATCGGTTCCCTATCTCACCAATTACAGAGCTTATTCGGTCGATCGAAATTTAGGTTTCACGAAACGCTTGTTTAACGTCTGTTAAGACTCTAAATTGTTCCGCCGCATCCTTTGTTTCCAGACCTACCGAGTTCCACTATAAGTAAATCGCGTCGCTTTGTTTCGCTCGAGTCGAGTCGAGAAATTAATTAATTATTTAAAGCAACTGTTTATTTTATCTGATGTGGTTCGAAATTGTAACTCAAGTCTCGTAAATGATACGATTATGGAGACGGGTTCATAAATATCAGTTGGTAATGATTATATTCCCACCGGGAGACAAAGCAAATAAGAGACGGAACGAAATACGCACTGTTTAAACTTGCATTGGAAATGAAACAAGTTTCCACGTATAAAGACATTTTTCCAAGCACATAGCGATCGTGTAGCTTGCTCATTTCGCACAATAAAATTTGAATACCGCGAGCATTTAAAGCCTAAAATATCGACTATTCTGAATTCGATTAGCGATGGGTAAAAGTCTTACAAGAAACAAGACCCAACATCGAATGACTTACCATCATTAGAGACAGGATACAAGGTAAAGATGCGTAATCTCGATATTTAATCGATGCCCTTCTTTTAATTAATCGATCTTGCTCATGGAATCGATATCGAGATTTTTACGGAAATTAATTCGCCGATCGTTGCACGAATCAGATTGATTGGAATGATTTAGTGGGAAGGCAAGATAGACAAGGTACGGCCGTGTATGCTAACGTTTGCCATGTTGATTTAGCATCCCTATAAATCTTGGCCGCAATAACTTGTAATTTATTCGTTTACGACCGCGGGATACCTTAAAGTTCTGATTAAGACTTCAAGGACTCGACGGTTTCTTTTGCTCTTCGTGGCAATTGATGATTCGCGAGGAGACGAAAGACTTTGAGTGATAGATGACAAGGACGTTGCACGTTCAACGAGACGAACCAACAGATTGGCTTTCCGGGCAAATAAAAAATTCTCAGGATTTACATTTCCGTTCGATTTTTAATTAAACGAAACATCTTCATTCGGTTTAATGAACTATCACGTTAAAATAATCGAAATTAAAATTCCTTCCGAAATGACGAGCCGATATTATACGTATCAGAAACGAGCTTCAAATTGTAATTGCGATGTTCGGGCGACAGGAAACGAAAATTCCTCTCGGAGAGTTCCCGTTGGTTCGCATCGCTTAAAATCCGGTCCGCGGCGATTCGGCAAGAATGTTAACGAATCGCGGAATCCCGAAGGCAGATGGATAACGGGCGTACACCTCAGTTCAGAAGTTTCGAGACTCTCCAAATTATTTTCAATGAATTTAATGTCTCTTATCTCGTCCACCTTTTATATCAGAATATGTAATTGCAAAAATTTGAGAAAACGTTTAGACGCAGTCCAATCAGAATATCTGAGATTTTACCAAAACTATTCCGAGTCAAAATCAAAGACAAGGGATAAGAATTTTAAACCAGAATTTTATTCATGATTATTCGTTTCTAAGGCATTTTTTATCAATCATTAAGACGTCAGAAATTTTCATTTATTTATTTATTCATAAGCTTACAGTTTTGTTACATGTTTTCGTGTACGCGTACTTTGAGATTACGATTTTCCAATGTGTCTTATGAACGGGGGTGTCGAGATGGGCGCTGGCCTCGCGTCCGAGTCCAAGGGTCATTGAACCCGTGTGTGGTTCGAATGTTCGACTCGCGCACCTGAGTGGCCACTGCCTACCGGGAACCGAGAACAAAGTACCGGGTACCATTCACCGTACGAACCGCGTCGCGTCGCGTCGTTCCGGGACCCCCGTTGCTCGATAAGGGCGATCAGCCCCCACCTTCGACGTTGGAGAACCCGTGAGCGTCTCGTCCCACAAACGAGCAGACGGAAATCGCGGGCTGGACGTCCTGGCTAATGATGCTGCACGTCCTCTCTTTCTGTTCCTCTCTCTTTACCCTCGTACACTCCCTCTCACAAGTACGAGAATGCTTTCACGTTTTTACCAAAGCGTTCTTCGTTAATACATTGCGTGTATATAATTTATTTTTTCATACGTGAGCTTTTGAAAAAAGAATTAGAATCGTTTGTGTGAAAGATTCTCGATTAGATTTAATTAGAAAGAGGTATTTAATTACGAGTTGCATCCAAGTGCACGTTGAATTCGCAAGGAGAAATCAGATAGCTGCGTGGGATTAGCGAAAGTGTATTTGGTAAAAAGGTCAACCCAAGGCAACCTCCCAACCACAAACGATCCTCATCAAAATTCAGTTTACTCAAAGAAACAATTTTCATAACACCGACTACAAAACTGTGAACAAATCAGGTTCCACGATAGAACCTGAATCAGTCAAGATTATCTGCTGCTCTGACCCAGTGGCGATAATTTCGTTCTTTTTATTGACAATCGAAACAAATATCAAAGGAAACTGTGTAAAAATTTGCCAAGTATTTTGCTACTCTCCACTGGCCGAGCCTGTATGGGCGAAGCTCACGGTTAACATGGAAAACGTCTACGCTGGAGGGAGGTTGCGTGGAAGGCAGGCAATAGGCGAGGGAAGGAAATCAGAAGCTGGACGTCGCGGCTAATGATGCTGCACGAGAAGGCCCCGAGTAGTACAGTAGTAGACTCTATTCTTTATTCGTACTTTATTTGCTTCTGCTCTCCCACGTGCAGCGATTCACTCGCGTGTCGCGGACGTCGCCCGTTACCTTCTTCCGTCGTGTAGCTTTTTGCCGCCTGACCACGCGGCTAATTTATGTACCTATGAGACAGCAGAGTTCACCCACTTGCAATGTTGCCTATAAACGTTAGAACAATCACTTATACGATATCTCATACGATCCAATAATCGATGCAACGATTGATACACTAACGCATCAGATTTTTCTAGCGAAACCGATAAATAAACAAGCATCACCGCTCCCACCCCTTGACATAGTTCACTCGGAACTCGAATTCCCACGCAGCGACTTCTTCTGATCTTCGGTAAGAATCCTTGCCACCTGTGGAAAATAAAGTTATTATTTATGAGACGCGTGGCCGTTTAACAAGTCACGCGAATGTGTCGCAGTAATAGCGGCGCGCGATATAATTAGCATAACCAGACGGCCGGGGAAACTTGGTTGCATACGTGGTAGCGCGTTTCGTTGTTCTCTCACAGCGTTAACAGACTCCCCCGTGGAGCTCCTCCTACGAGATAAGCTCGAGGATCGCGCGATGTGGATCATTATGCCAGATCCGGCGATAGCGCTCGCTCGTTCTCTCGGCTTAACGATCCCCGAGTTCACACTCGCATCCGACTTGGCCCCTCGCGTGAGAATCATTTTCTATGCGAAAATTTTCGGTCTCTCCGTTCTATAAGATTCCTTTCTCTATACGGTAGAAATATGTGAAACGTTTCTTCTTGCGTTTTAACGTCTCAATTTGTTGGATCCCTCGTGCCTCTCAGCAATTTGAATTTCGAGCCGGTAAATCTAATAGACCGGTCAGCTACGATATTCTCATCGCGCAACATCATTTTTCATTGCTCGTTCCTAGCATTGACCAGTTAATTCACGACTCTCCGCTGCTATCGTTTGTTATCGATTGATAATACGTCTGTAGCCAGGTTGATGGATCGTGGCTCATGGATCATGCGATTTACACTGGGATCGGCCCGGGGCCATCTCGGACAGGATGTTCCCATGGTTGACGCTTCGCTCGATCGTTTCCCCCAAGAGACACACGTTGCGTAGACAATTTCTAAAGACGAATTTCTCTGGCATTTATCTCACGATTTTAATTTAATAAGAAATTATAACTTTGAAGTGCTGTTGCAAAAATTTCAATGCACAATTTCTCTGAGGGGTAAAAACCCGTTGCAATTTCATCGATCAAAGTACGTACGAGGTCCGCGTCGATTCCAGCACCGTTCGTACTCAAAAATAGGTTTACAATGGGTTGATCGATTACCACTTTTAGACTGACACATCATCCCGCGGCGTCCGCTCGATCCTGGCCACGGTGGGTCGTTTCATGCAACAGAAATAGACGCTCGAGGAGGCCTATTACGTCGTGACACGTTATGTATCATTCGAACCGGTGCCCTCTCGTCAGAAGGTCCGTTCGCGATGGGAAAACGTGGCGCACGGTTGATGCATGATCTCGCGATCGATGGACCCTCGATCCGTCGACAGGTTACTGCTCGGTAGTAACTACGTCGAGGATATCAACCGTGTCAGTCTAGTTTCATTACAAAACTTCCAAATTTTTTCGCACATTTTTGTCTATCAAAAATTCGATAGATATTCGAAATTCATAATCATCAGAGATTCAATTGAATAATTAGAATGAATCATATAGTTTCAAATAAAATTGTACTTGCAACGAGAGAAATTTACAATTACAAAAATCTGAACGTGTATTTAATTATATAATCCACTGATTAAAATATCGGAAGTTCGGTTTCATTGTAATATTGCAAATTTCCACTGGTTCATTCGATTATGCATGTTTTAAAGTATCTTGTTCGCGTGGCTATTGAGAACCTTGTCGAAAAGCATTCGGTAGGTAGTGAGAAGAGCTTAGCAGGCAGGCGTGATCACAATAGCAGTGGTCGGTGTCAGGTTGATTAGCCCGAGGTTTCGAGGCACGTGTCCTTAACTGGCGACCGTTATGTGGACGTGACCTATGTCGTCGAGGCATAGCGAGGGCCTAGGATCAATGAGCGATCGTTTCTTGGAAGTTAGAATTATGCTCGAGGCTATGCAGAATGTTCCTCGCCTAACGGTCCGCCCGTGCACCAGTGACCTGAACACGAACAGAGCTTCGCCCTGCATTGTTCTTGCTTCCAATCAGGCTACTACGTTTTCTAATTGCCGGTAATAAACGTGTTTCGTTCTCAGCGATAACGACGGGTTTTATCGAAATCATCTCTCTCGACAAATGGCCATTGTGTTCTTTCAGTGAACAGGACGCATATAAAAAAATATGTCAAAGAATGGGGTTTTCTAAGAATTAATATTTGTGATATCGTAATGAAATCGTAGTTCAAATTTTCTAATCAGTAATACATCGAGACACTTGTACAGATTTTTGTAATGGCAAAATGACAGGGAGATGAAAAGAACGCGAAACCGAATGGTAGCAAAGCCCTTTCGCTTTCAACTTGTCTAAATTTAAATCGAAGGAGACAAGTCGTCTTAATTCCAGCGTGTCATAGGATTAGAAAAGGATTGATCCCCGCGTTCCTGTCTTCCTCCAAGGCCGAGGGAGATGCACAGGAGATACGAGACATCGTGACGTCCCTCGAATTCTTCGCTTCGTTTGCCTAATTCGATTCGCTCGGTTCAAAATCGACTCCTCCCTTTTTGATTCAGCCTTGCGTTCTTAGATTGAGATAAAGGCGTCGCGGGAACGTCGCGACGGGCCAGACCGAGTAACCGTATTTGGTGCGGTCGACTGTTAACAAGTCCCGGCTAATACCTTCGGTCCAACGGCAAAGCAAAACATTCTGATCGACGGTCGACTTTAGTTTTCTCCGCGATATGACGTCTTCATTTTTAAAAACGTTCTTCGTTCAATGATCAAAAGTACTTGACCAACGCTGGTACTGAAATCTCATTGTGAACTTTTCCACAGAGTAATTTCGTTCATTACGTCCGTGTCTCATCACCCTTGCTGATGATGATACCCCGGCCCTCGGTGCGCACGAGGAGCGCACCTCCGTAGATAGTTAGCCGCTTGTAACGACGACGGGGTGATAAATTTTCGCGTGTCGGCTAACAAGACCGGTCCGGAACAGGCCTCGAAAATTGCATAGCGTTTCTTAGAAATTCACCGCGGACGGTATGGACCCGCGGTTTAGCCCATGGACGAAACCCACGTAGGCGTCTACGGGACAACGTCCTGGCTTTCAGGGTGCGTTCACCTGCACGCGAACCTCTCGTCCGAAATCCTTGAAAGGGGGAGGCGGTGACAAGGGTACGGCCAGGACCCACTGGATCATTGTGAAGAGGGCATCGCGCCCACGTTCGACCGAACCGGACCTGTCCGTCTGTCTAACGCCCCGACCATCCGTGATGGCCGCGTTTCTCATCCTACTACCCGCACCCCTTCCTCCTCGGCTGACTAATAGCGAAACGATCCCTGACGAGCTGCCGCACATTTTTCACCACGATAAACCATCGCCAGCTTGTCCTCTGACCCGTTCGCGTCGTTAGCTCGATTCGTCCTCTCCTCATATCATTGAACCAGCAGAATTTCAAATACCTGACTCATCGTCGTTTCACGAATGCATTGAAATTTCCGTTTACCTTTCGATACTCTCTTGCATATTACATGCGGTCTTTATATTTCCATTCAAAGTCTCGAGTCTAACGATCATCCTTTTTGAATGCGATTCATCTAGTCCTTGTATAGCGGTCGAAACGAGAACGAGATTCCTGCCGATGGAACTGTGTCAGTGTTCTGTCGCGAATCTCATGCATTACGCATCGGCGACGAATGGGTCGAGTAGAACTTTCGCAAAGTCTAGGCCCCCGAAGAGGGATTCCTCTTCGGTGAGCGCGACTGTTCGCGTATATGGACATGCAGGGCAAGGCGAGCGCGACGCGGCACGCGTCGGCATTCTGAATCGCGCTCAGCCGTCAGCCGTTTTCCGGTCTGCGCCTCCGCCGCGCTGCTGCCGGTTCCGTTACCATCGCGTTATGCGATTGTGCTAATGGGTCAAATTGCGTCGCCTAACGAGCCGCGTGGGTGGCGAGATCCTCCTCGATAGCTCCGCGTTTAAATCTACGAAACTACAGTTTTTCATATGCATTTTTAAAATTGGGTTTTGTTAAATTTTTTTAAACATTTAGTCACACTATAGTAATGTTCCTTACGCAACGAGTTTATTTTATGCGAGTGGGATAACGTTCAAATGATTCAAGCCGAACAATAAAGCTGAATTACCGTCAACGAGAGTCTGAGAGATCAGCTATCGAATAAATCACTGGATAGTGGATTTACCTATCGGAGTACTTTTTGCAATTCTAAAACGGAACTTTTATTCGAGTGGAGAGGGTACTTCGTGCATCGAGATCGGATCGATTCTCAAGAACGAGAAAGTAATGGCCCATGAAAATTCACGAGCCACGCTGCTGCTGCGCAGACCGATAGGCTGCGTGGTAAGTGGCTAATCGTGATCATGAATAAACATTATCGTGGAAATTGTGACATCTCCATGACGATCCCCTTGCGAGTTGCCTCATCCTCTGCCCTCCGTATTACTCTCGCGTCCTCCTTTGCCACGACGCATTGGCACAGGATAATTAAGTCAACGCGGAATGCCAATAATTAAGCTGCGAACACAATCACCGAGTGTCGTGATAACGATCATATCTATTCTCATGGTTTTCCTTTTAACAAGGGATTAAGTGTAACAATCGGATGCGATCTGTTTGGTAATCTACTGTTCTATGCAAAAGTCGATAGACAGTGGGTAACACGGAAACCAAGTGGCGTCTTTGATCCGGCCAGGTGAAATTCGATAAGAAAAAAGTAGCGAGGTGCGCCGTGAGGAGGAAGGTGCAGTCGCAGTGAAACGACCGGTAGGTAGGCTGTAAAAGGTAAACCCGTCGTACCGGCACCGTTCGTGGTTCGCGGGCATTCCAGGCGACGCCAACGTGCCCTCCTCCTCCCCCGCCGCCGTCTCTTTCTTCTCCGTTTTCTTTTACTCCCGGCCACTTTCCTCTCCGCGTAGGTACACCCCTAGCATGCCTCGTAATAATGCGACTCCATGCGTTATCGAAATGCAAACGCACTATGACCAGTGATAGAACAGATCAAGTATCCATAGAAATCTATCAGTCTTTATACAATCAGTGATCGTAAAAATAGTATTTAAAAAATTATCAATTTAGCATCTACTCTCGTTTACGATAAAGGGCTTTGCCAGAGTTGCTATTTTAAATCTTCGTCTGCCTCTGGCTGGTCCAGCGTTCAACGCAGCTGGCTAGCCTGAGCAGATTCATCCAATTCCGCCGAGAAAAAACGTTACGGGCTACCGACAACCAATTTTCTATATAGAGCTACTTACTATGCATTGAACCGCGTCTCTCGGGTCGACAGGGTGTCGTCTAACGGAGGTCCGCGCTACGTGCATCTGCCGGAATTTAATTATGCGCTGCCCGTAATGAATTAAACCTTGCAACCGATTCGCTCCGCTGATCATAATTAATTATTTCAAACGGATTCGTCTCGACCAATATTAATGGTTCAGTTAATTATCGATACGATCTGTTTTTACTAAAGGAATTTGCTGTTCACTAATGGAGAAACAATTCTTAATGAAATTGGTTTCAAATACTAATAACGATCCATGCGTAATTTCTATTTGTCAATGCAGAAAGAATTTTTAATCAAAGGAATCATTGGATTCCTTTATTAACGTCTGTCTGCGCGAGGAAATAAAAAATGGACCCCTGGGAAGCCTCGGGGAATTAATAATTACGGTGTAACAAGAAAAAGGGTTGCGCACAGTAGATTTCGAGATTCGAGGTCGGTGGACGACGCGTTATTTGTCACCGGTGCGAATCGCGCCGGCGGCACTTGATCCTGCAACTGAAAGAAAACGAAGAAGAGTTTCGCGGTGCACGCTCGTGACAGATTGAACGGGTAAGAACGCGACTAATTGAGTCGTCTCGTCACCGTCGCGCCGGTCCCCTTTTTTCCCTCCGACACCGAGTAGGTACACCCCTCTTCACAAGTCTCAATACGTATTATAAAACACGAGGATTCCTGATTTTTTAAATAAGAGCTCGTTTACGATTTCTTGGACGATCGATCGAATGAATATTCTAATGAATTCTATCGAAATTATTCACAATTTATTGTACGATTTTGCTTCTAACTTCTTAATTAAGGTGGCGCAGCATATTTGTTCGACTTTTCGGCAGAGAAACTTGTGAACGGAGGTGTACCAGCTATTGATGACTGGTTCGTTTAATCTCGTTCTATTCTGCGTTCGCGCAATAAAGAGCGGCCGTTCGTCATAGCGAGATTATGATAGGAGGCTGGCTCAATGAAGACATTACGCGAGGGGATTCATCTTGGCTCACAGCGTACGAGCGAGTCGCGCGATTGTAAGTTGCAGGGTCGCCTTGAGACGCGCAATCTACGAATCGGGCGTCGATTTTTTTTCTCTCTCTCTCTCTCTCCACCGCGAACGATGAATCGAACCGGCTGCCTTCGGATGGCCTTTGGAATCGCCTCTGAACGAAGATAAAGAAGGGGTGGAATCAGAGTTTCCTTTCACACGCGCCGCTGCTTCTCCCCGGGTCGTTTAGACTTTTGTTCGGACGCGATTTCAATGAAATTTTATTTATGATATCCGGGATGAATGGCGATTTAACTCTCCCGGCTGCAACTCGGCTGCTATACATTTTTTCTTCAAAGGGAAAAATAATTCGATCGTTACATCCGTCGAGGTTTTAGTCTAATCCTTTTCTTATCTCACGTACGCGAACACATGTAAATGCTCGTTATTTGATACGTGCCGTACGTTTCCCACGCATTTCCACCGCGCCGCATGTAAATTCCTATTTCCACTTACGATTCTAATCCACACTGCGTTCAGAAGAAATTTGTACGGTTTAACGACGTACATAAATTACTCAATCGAATCTGACGCCAGAAGGGAGTTAGAAATTTTACTGGAAGGACTCAAACGTGACACAGTTTCACCGAGTGCGATTATGCCGTATGAGATAACGCGCGTCTAAACCCGTGCACGTTCCACCACTCGTTGATATTCATCTCCAGTATTTTTCGACCAACAACGAAAGTAAAAGAAACGTCCTGACACATGTTCCCCCTTATAATTCTTCATCTACAACATTTTATCGAACCTTACATCTGAATTAATTTATCTTACCATGCGATTAGATTATTAATGATTACATAGGTAGACTAGTTTTTATAAACTCGTTAAACCCACTGAATACGATTGTGTAGATAATCTATAAAATCTAGAACCCTTAAATGCACCTATGGAATTTATGGATGATACTATTGAAATAAGTTTGTTGACCCATGTGCTCCAAATCTCCCCAAAGAAAGTTTCTGGGTCACAGTACAAAGGAGAAATCCCTTTCAATTCTTCCTATTCATCCCGGCCAGATAGTGTAACACTAAACCCTTCGTTACAATGACTCTTTGTGCTTCTACCCTTATAAAAAATATCAGAGCGTCCTTTTGTAATTTTAGTGTTCTCTATTCTATGGCATCTCCGAATTTCGAAAGAAAGTGTTCCACTTTATATCCGAGGACATAATGAATGTAACCTGAATACGCTAAACGGGAGAAAGCAATGATAATAATATTGTCCCTCTGTGTAACGAACCGCCGCCGTCGTTCGATGACTGTCGATGAGCGCTGAAAGTAACTTTACTACCGTCCTCGACATTTCACGGATCGCTGAGGAATCTAGGCTGAGCGAAATTTTACGAGCTTTCAGTCTCGAATCGCTAAATTATCAGTAAAGTAGCATGGAAAAAATATTTAAAATACGTATAACACATAAAATTGCATAATAGTGTCAATAGTAAAATGCACATCTTGTTTAAAAGATTGAAAGACATTTTTACTCGAATCTGCGGTCCAGTTATCTGACGAAAAATCTGTTAGCCCGCTTCTAATTTTCTTCTTCCTTTTCGGTGGAGCGTTAAAACAGTGCTTAGGCAGGATTTACGAAAAGAGGATGGAGTCCCCAGGGGTCTGAAACTGTTCCAGCGTGAGGGATGACGATTAGGCGGACTTAGATCAAATCTGGACGAGGGTGGGAGCATATTTGCATTTTGATTTGCATATTAAAACACGGCTCGTCGATCAGGGGTCCGAGCAGGGTACCGCGCGAAACATGATAGGCTCCGCGGCCGTCGCATTAACGTTGTAAAGGTGAGTTACACGGCTGCGAGGCAACCCGACGGCCATGAGATCGTTCACGCATGCCGATCTTGAAATATGCACCCGTTAACCAAGATTACCGGGCCCGGACAGTCAGTCGTCTTTGCAATTCCATTGTTTCAACGAGACGTCAACCCTTTGTGTCAATCAAATTCGAGTCGATGCAACTTTTTCTGAATATCGTAATCAGACCGTCAGCCTCGTGTTCTCATCGATTTCAGAATTGATAAGGATATTCTTTATGCAACTGTAATCGTTTAATTAAAAGGATACAAAATTTTACGTTAACTACTTGATAAAAGAATAATTAAATGAATTTTTTCGACTACGTCTTCTGCATATAAAATCGGATAATCAGCGAGGTTTATGCCTGATTTCGAACGATAAAACGTGGAGTGTAAAATTAAATAGCAGGAAACTGGCCGGTTTCATGACACGAGGGAATAATGGGAAGATTTTTGCTCGTTTTAATTAGCTCGTGGTCTTTGCCTTTTAATTAGATGGTATCTTCGACGAGAGTCGTTCTGTTTCCCGCTAAACAACAAATCGGCGATGGTATCGAGCTCGATGACGAACGGTATTCAGCCAGTATCCGACGTATGCGAGTTTAACTCGAGTGGTATTTGCATCGAATGGTGATTAAGCCCGTGTACTCATGTCCGGTGCCGTTGTCTCGTTCTCCTATTAACGATCCCAACGATTGAATTGTTTCTCCGATTGCCCTCTCTAAGTAATTAGAAATATGTTTCGTAATGAGTGAATTGATTGAAGGCCGAGTGTTAATTGTTGTAAAAAAGAAATGAGGTAGATATATGACTAGAACTGTAATTGAGATGATGGTTAATGATTATATTTATGTTAACAGAGTTTAATTAATTGTGATATGGAATAATTTTTTACATTAAGGCGTATTAAAGACGTTGAATATTTGAAATAAGTAGCACACTGGGATAGACTTTTGATTCCCGGCTATATCGATTCGTTTCATAGAGCTGCGAGTTGCAGTCGGTATGGTCTCGGAAAACACCTCACCGGGTTCCCTATAGTTGTTCACTATTAGCGTTGTTCCGAGCCGTTAATATTAATGGGCACGGACGGCTGGAGCGCTGCGCGAGCCGTGGAAGGTGGAATCCGGCTGGGAGATGGACGGATGTAGAGGCAATTCGTGGGCTCACCCTGTTAGTTGTAATTGAACAGACGCAGCTGCGCCCGCCGCGCGCTACGTGCTCGTAAAACATTAATGACCTATACCCGCTGACGATCGTTTCGCGTTATTATTCCTCAAAGTCAGAGCCCGGCCGCGCGTGTTTATCTCTGCGTTTTCAATTTTCTTGATCGTGGGTGAACCGGCTGCGCCAACCCACGGGATGAAACCGTAATGATGCCCCTTCACTCTGCCCTCCGTTCAATTTCTTTCGCCAGTTCTTCTTCGTCTAATCATTTCGCGTGTCATACAAAATTCAATTGAAAAAGATCTCTTTTATTTTTAATGATTATGAAAATATTTTTAAAGTGTCGTGATCCATGTTCATTGATCCAGACTTTTGTTGAGATCTTCCATGTATAAGGAATGATTCGTTCTGATCTTGAACATGACTAATAGTCCTTCTCTTCGAATCCGTGCTGGCTTGGAACGCGGCTTTTCAGTTTCTTCGAAGCGTTTTTCGACGCGCGTAATCACACGTTTTAAACGTGAACGATCGGTCACGCGAGTGCTGCGAATCTTCGCTCGGTTGCTCTGTTTGACAAACGAAAATACCAGCAACCGTGCGGGTAAAGAGTCAATAGATTAATCGCTATACGAGTGGAATCATCGACCGCTCTTCACGATTTCGATCGCCTAAACTAATTTTTTCTTCCTGGAACTCTATGGCTCGTTTGTCAATCTGAATGCTTCTTGTGCAAAATTGATCCTTACGTTTTAAAAAAATAAATACGAATGTTATATTATTTTGTGATCGGGTCGAAGAGTTTTTAAAATGATATTGCTCTGAATTCAGTAAAGAAAATGTTATTTTCAAGCGTAATAAATAGCTCCTTTTTCTCTTGACGCAATAGACCAGGACTTGAATGGTTTATCTTGGTTGGATGCAGGTACCATAAATCAACAACCGTGACGTTTTCTATTGTAATAAAAGTGAAAGCCTAATGACACGTAAGTTAAGTCTGGATTTCGCAAAAAAAAAAAAGAACTGCTGTTTTGATCAACCATGCCATTACATTCTATACTCGGCTCCACGGTGTTTGTCTCTCATCTGGGAATAAAATAAGTATCACGCGTCAGCGAATCGGTATATTTCAAAATATTATACAGTAAGAAAATTACAAATTCGGCACGCATCGACAAATGTACAAAACGTTCGCCGTTACAAACAACTGTACAAGGCAAAAAATATTCAACACTCTCTTATACAGAATCCACAATTTCATTTGAAGATATTTATGCACAAACGGAGGAAGGAACTATATCTTATACAAAATCATTTATCCATTACTCATTCCTCGATCAATCGACACGTCCAACTTCTTAAGCTATCAAGACGAATCGTCGAGTCGTCCAATACCGTTCTTATCATTTCCAGGTGGCTTTTTTTCTTTTTATAAATAGTAGACTGTTTTCTAAACGAATAAAAGACAGAGGAGGGTAAGAGGCAGTTGTATTATTTATGGAACGAGTTAAAGGACGACTCGACTCGACGGGGTCGTTTCTAATAATATCGATCGTGCGTGGCGCAGATTGCGGTGGTACCGGAAGTCCCGGCGGGGTCCGCTACATCCGCTGCGGCACGCACGGGGCCGCAATTACGGCGATTACGCGATCATTTTCCCCGGTCAACAGCCTTGTAAATCTCTCCGCCCCGGTGGAGGACGCGCCGCGCCGCTTCTCGAAAAAGGAAAAAGACACCGGGAGGATAATTTCTTCGGGCAAACGGCGCTGTAACGCCGCGCCGTTTCCAACCGAGCCAGGAAGTCGCACGTTATCTCATACCCCGCGTCCTCCGACGAACGACGCAACGACTCTCGATGCTCGCTCGCGTTAATGAGTCTCCCAGCATCATTCCGCGATGTGCCGAGAGCAGCACCACCACCACCGCGGCGATTTGTCACGGATCGTGATTCAAGCTGCTCGACATAATTAGTGTATCGCTCGTTCCGGCGAATTGATTATGGAATTGCTCGAACGTGGTGGGTGTTCCGCACATTGGATTGTCAAGTATTTTCAGAGACGTAAATCTGACTGTATCTTTTTTTTCACAACGGTTTAGCAATTACACAGGATTTAAATATTTATACCTACCGTCTTTTAATACTGTGAAATATTAACTCGGTGCAAAAACAGTCGCTATTACTTCGAGCAGCCTAGAATCAGGACTCGGAATACTCGTCACGTTCCCTTTCGCGCGTATCGAATTTTCTCTCTATCTCAGAACTCACGATCAGCAAACGGTATTATAAATCCCCTCCTCCTCTTCGCCGTTCACGACAGAAATCTCAGAATGCGACAGCGCTAATTGTACGTAACCTCTGTCCTTCTCCCTGGTCCCGTTGTTTCCTGGAGGGGGCGGCTTCTCGTCGAGGCAGCTGGCGTTCGTCTCGCAGATCTCTGCATAAATCTCCTCCATTTTCAACGGCGGAGTCGGTGGCAAAGGCGTCAAACTGTCTCTGACCTTCGAATACGGTGGGTCCAAGTCCTGGTGCGTCTGAACTTCCAACACGCTGGTCGAGACTGATCTCTGCACCTGCTGCCTGGAGGACTGGGCCGCCTGCAGAAGATTCGTTTCGGACTCGAGACTCGCGTATCTCTCGGACCTCATCCCGATTTCCGGGCGAACGGCGAACGTAAACGAAGCCGACTTCTTTGCTGGGTTTCGGCTCCTGCCGCCTTGCGCTATCCTCGAGATTCGGTCCAAGAAGCTGTGATTGTTACTGCTTGATCGACTGTTACTACGGTCCCTGATCGTCGTTCGTTTTATATGCTCCAAACCTTCCTTCAGACTCTGGAGGATCGGCTTCGCTTCTGGTTTCGATTTGATTTCTTTCAGATGCAATTCTTTCAGTTGACCACTGATAGGCTGGGGTTTCGGAGGTGCCACGCGGGGCTCCGTTGCTCTCTGGTCCAGGGCTCTCCTGAAATTTCAAAAAGATTCATGGTCGTTTAGATTCGAATAATAGAAAGAATGTATGTTTCTCTATTTCCTTACTTCTGCTATTAAATAAATTATACAGGGTGAACGAGCAAGCATTATTAGATTGCCAAACATTTTAAAATCTTTCATAAAGATCTCATTGATTCTTACCTGCAAGCTGAAAGTAATCGTTGCATCTTCGGCGACGCGAGTAACCGTGCCTCGGAGGGACACCCCAAACGCGCCCTTTTCACTCGAGGCGCCGTAGGTCCCGTCGCGACCAACTCCAGCAGTTCCGGGACCGCCGAATTTGGTAAAGGCCTCTCCGGCATCAGAGGTACCGCGCACCCTAACACTATAGCACCCCTCGTCGCACATTCTAACTGCATTAAACCGCTGTAGTCTCGCGGCAGTGGTATTGGTAACGGGCCAGCCACCAGTCGTACCTACCAACAAGAATTTCCAAGCCATAAACGTCGAAGTTCGAGCCGATCATTTATTCAGATTATGAATTTATTAGGCGTATGAATAAATTTATGGGAAACGGTATGAATTCATTTGTGTATCTAATAAATGTCATAATCGTTTCAATCGTGAATCCGGCTCACGAACGCCTTATGCATAGTTTATCGATCTTCAATTTGAAATTCATTGATTTATTGTCTATTACCATAAAAGAAGCGATTATGATAATGAAAAAGGAAGGACTTACCCTGAGAGGGAGGTCCCTTCTGGCGAGCTGATGCACCCTGTAGAGTACAGCATCGCTTCCGGTGTCGAGGCTACCGCTCTGGCAAGTCGCGTAGAACTCTCCTCTCGCGGAAAGCGGCGCAAACAGTTCGTGGCCGTGGGAATCTAAACACTGAGCGTACTGATCTCGTTCCGACGACCTTGAACTCTTGCCCTCCGGTGCACCGCTAACGACACCGGAAATTCCGCTGGAGACCGGTGCCCTCCGCGTGTCCTGGAAGACCGCGGCCAGCCGGAGAACTTCTCCGGCTCGGACCGTAGTCTTTGTATAGTGAGCCCTCAGGTTACCGTTCTCTGAAAATCACAGTGCAATTTCCCTGTAAATTATTTTTACATTATATCGTCGTTTACAAATTAAATCGCGATGCATTTAGTATGGAAATGCTAAGGTAACTATTCTCCAAATTCTGATCCAAGTTCGGAGAGATGGGAAATGTGGAGTTCGCCACAGGTGCGACGTGGCGAGTCCGGTTACGGCACGCAAACTAATATGATAATGCGAATTTAATTTCGCAGCGTAAGAGAGTCGGAGGCTTTTATCCCAAGCGGAGGCACGCGATCCCGGTTGGGCTAGGCGATGGAGAACCGCTTACAGGAACCCCTTTCGCACGCGCGACCATAATCGTTATGGCGCATAATGGCGAGAGGGGCCCCCTTATGTGTGTATCGCAAGAAACCCCGGCGGCTTTCACCGGGCCGCGTGCCTATTAAATTACGTGCCCCTCTCGCCTACGTTTTTAAACGCACGAACAGCCCAGTCGCATTAACACAGACACATTGACATTCGTGTCACGGCCAGTCGCTGCACCCAAGGGAATAATCCCGGGGTTCTCTCTGCGTGAGTGCACGCGCGCGCGCGCACGCACGCACGCACTCCCGACGCCTTGTCACGTCCTAGACGAGGGTCTCGACGGAGACAACGTTTCATGCTCGTACCTCGCGTCACAGGCGACCGAACGATTCACCGGTGAGACGGTCGCTCCTCGTCGCTCCGATCGACTGTCGCGAATTTCGACCCTTCATCTTTCCACGGTTGAATCGAAACAAAATTTCAATCGTCTGATGTGCTGGAGTATCAAACGTTTGCATTCAAACTATCGACCCGTTATCGACGCTTTCTTATTAGAACGACTAACAAAGTAGTTTATGTATTTGAAACGCTGTAAAACCGGTGTCTATTTCGAGAACTCGTAAAATGGTACACGCGATCACGGTATTTAAAACGCCCACGATATTATAAACGAGCGAGTATTACCGACGCACACGTCGTAACAGATCATTATGCATATTGTATTATCGTCGAGCTTCTCACGTGTAATTTCTCCCAACCGCGTTACGAGTTTAATGAGCGAACGGATAAGCTCCGAGAACCGTGCAATTACACGTAATTTACGAAGTAACTGTACACCGGCGGCGGCGCGGCGGATCGCTGGTTAAACTACCGAAACTCACCCATCTTGGAGTGTGTCAGCGTGTAAGCTCGCAGGGGCTTGGCGAGCAGAAACGCCGGGACACCCGCTCGGACCAGCGCGCCGACTCTGCGATACACCCGGGCGCTTCCGGCACCGCTGTTGCTCGACACCACCGAGAACCAACCTGTAACAAAAAAAAAAATTTCCTCCTAAAGATATTTGATTTTTACAAACGAATCAATCTCCATATCTTTTTAATCAAACATAATCCGTGGCTGCAATCATCTCTATGAATGAACTGACCTAATAGAAAGTATCTGGGTTTAGATCACAGATGAATGAATTGCTTTTATGAATGAATGAACATTGAGTACGATAATCAGGTTCGATTTAATGAATATCTGAAACCATGAACGTGAAATGAAATGTATCGTGAGAAATGGAGACTAATTTTCAAGTAATTTTCGCTTTCTCGAGGACACGCAAGCGATGGCATTTGTGTCAGGCTTGGTTCCAGCGTTCGTTAACGTTCATACTGAAACGAACGTGACAAACGTTACCGTTGCACCGTGGAAACCGTGGCCGTTCCAGTTCCAGCTCGTGAAAAAAGCCTTTCATAAACTCACGTCCGCGGCGAACAGCCTCCCCTCCCCCTCCGATCGGCTAATAACTTTTTGCGAAATCACAATGTCGACCTACTTCGTTAGGACGGCCGCGATATGAACGAGGAAATGAGCGGCGACGTTTATGGGCCCGATTAACGAGATCCTAAACCGTGATACACGTGCCCGTTGCATAACAATGACAGTATAAGAAAGAACAGTAGGTTCACTCTGTCAAAAAGTGTACTAATAATTAACTCTATTGTATCTGGCAGCTGGAGCTATAACTATCGTCTGAAACATTTTTCACTTGGACGAAGAAAACGTTTTTTCAATAAACAATTTTATTAATTAATTAAATATTGACGCCAGCGAAAATTTTTTTATACAGAAGTTGTAGGCACTGACGTC
>NW_017130860.1:1309918-1323627 GCF_001652005.2 Ceratina calcarata | reverse complement strand
ATTGTAGATTTCGTCGTCCTCTACAAAAAAGGTCTGATGCAATTTTCCCGTAGATCCAACGGTTTCGAAGTTATTGGCAAAAAACGAAAATTTGGAAGAAATTGAAGGGGTACCCCTTGGAAAAATCTCGGAAAAATTGAAAAATTTTATTTTGCAAAAATTTTGAAAATGACTTCAAATAAAAGTTGTAGGTATTGCTATTACCTATAAGAAAGGTCGTAAGCAATTTTTTTTCTATCTCAAATACTTCAGCTGATGATAATTGCTACCCGTTCCTATGAATGAAACAGAATCTTTATTAACCATAATTTTCAATAAGCATTCAATGAAAGTAATGAGGTACAGTCAATACAGACTGAGTTATATTATAAATGAAATTAAACAGAGGTATTTAAATTCTAATGCTTTTGACGATGCATAACCAAATATGCAGAGACACGTTCGGTTTCCAAGCCACGTTGCAATAAATCGCTGAATCGATTTGCAAGCGGTTTGCATTGCATTTCTGCCGTATTGAATTACAACCACGGGATTTTCGAATAGTGCTCCGTCTTTCCGCGGACGTATTAATACTGGGTGGGTGTTTTATCGGGCATAGCGGCCTGTCCGGTTTTATGACGCGACGGCGGAAAAATTGATCGCCGATCGGCCTCGGCCTGCCAGGCTAGATTAAACTGCGATCTCGTTTCCCAAACACAAAGAAAGGGGTGCTTAACGGTGTGTAATAAATTTCGCCGCGCTAATTACACTCTTAACTCCCTTCGGACGAATTTCGTTCGTTTATCATCCGCGTTGCATCTGCTGCAATAAACGCTCGTGCAACGGAGTTAGTGAATCGTGCACGGACTCATTTCCAATTCATTGGCCAGTTGAATTTTAAATGAAAGCTCGCGATAAACGCTCGAGATACGAGCTTGAAAATATTGATGTTTAATGTTGAGCACAAAATAATTATGAAAGGATCGGTGTTCCATTTATCTACGAAGGAATCTAAGATTCCTCGTACATATTTTATATGATTTATAGAGATTTAAATCCAGCACTAGTCGCATCTAGATATTCCGCATAGTTCACGCCGCGACCCGTTAGACAAACACGATCCGTCCAGATAAGCCGAGAGTCTCGTACCGATGATATACATTAATGCATCGCCTTCTATTACGGCTGCTACGGTTTACGTCATTAATATTCGATTAACCCGTGTCCCGTGAACGTCGCGAACAATGCAGTCGTGGCTCCTTCGCGGCGTTTCGGCTCGTGGACCGACAGGGAGCCCCTTTCTTTTTCAACCATCACGGATCCAAAGGGATACAGTTGTATGGAAATTCGAATTTCGATTATAGAAACGAGACCGTCGTTCGTTATCTATACTTCTTATACGGCAAGGAATAGTTGAACCTTCGGGTTACTCAATAAAATATTTTGTCTCGCGTTTATAGAATTCATTTGGTAAAAAAAGTAGGATAACGAACAATGCGCAAAGGCAATTATTCCTCTTCTAGTAGCTACTTCATCAAGGGTGAATGGAATTAGGTTAATCCAATTCGATATTTTACATCTCGCCTACGCATAAAATTGTATAAAAAATTACATCGCGTTAAATTGTATAAAAAATTGGCGAGTTTAAACAATGTGTTTTAATATATTTGATCGTACGGTTACATGATCGTATCGTATGAAGTAATATTTTATTTTGATCTCATGGCATATGGTATAATAGATGATTGTGCTATAATCTTTCAATTAGAATAGTCCCCGGGTGGTTTCACAATGAGAACAGAGGTGTATGCTAATCGGTAACCGTTGCGATAAACGGAGGAGAGAAAAAGAAATCAGGCTACAGGCTGTATAGACTCATTAGGCCCGCGAACCGTTGCCAAATACATACCTGCCGATCTGGATTATTCAGATCGGTCTCTCATTATCTCCGAGGTCAGGGCAAACTGTAAGTAAGAATGAATTCCAGCCGGCGACTTTCACGTTGCGTAACCGGCGTTCTCTCTATCGCGTGCACGCACCGGGACCCGGTGTGTGCATCACGTAAGTGAATGATGCCGCTTTACGAGCAAATGAATTTAGCTACCAAATGAGGCGATACGCCGAGATACCGAAGGTACCTGGTTAAATATGAAACCGAGAGTATAACTGTGAAACATCGAAAGACGGAGAGAGGGAGAGTGCAATGCGAGTAATCCAATTTGAATTATTTGCTAATTTGGTTCAGGCTCGTAATTGGCCGTCCATCAATCATACTTCTCTCTTTATAAAAATCTCAGTTGCCCAATCGAGTATACATTGCGCAAGAAATAGATTTGTAGAAATGTTTTCTTAATCCGAGCTTAGCCTACGTTCGTTAAAAGCCATTGCTCGTGAGTAACGTTTTATGTAACTTCCTACATCCTAATTAATAATTCTCGAACCTCCTAGAGAAAATATCGGATACATTGTCTCTGAAATTATTTACTCGATCCACTGTTTGTAAGGATCTCCGCGTCTTTTCATTCGCCATTTTCCCCATGCTAATTCCATCGCGCAGGGGCTTCACGAATCGGCGATAAATAACGATCAGCGCGGGCAAATTGCCGGCTCTCAATGATCGCCATACTTTTTCCCCGGTGTTACGCGGCCGTCCGCGGTGCTCGTTACTTACACGCACGCGTGATCATTGGGGATTAATGGGTTCCTGCAAATGGACCACGCGGGCCCATGCAATTTTCCAGTGGCCGGCGCGGATAGCCTCGAGATCGTGTTGTTTCTTCATCGGCTCACTTTTTCGTCCGACGGTTCTTTACTTACACGGGCGTCGAGTTAAAACGAATTTAACATCAGACAACCGTGTCTGTACTTTAAATTATATTTATAATTATATTGTAAAATCTTTACTTGATTTCACTCGGTTCGTTAGACACGGCGGAAGGCTCTACGAAGGTAAACGGTCTAAAACTTAAGACTTTCTAACTATACGTAAACGCGCGCGATAACAAATGTCCAGGAATTAATCACGCTTCGCATAATATTCTCTCGGCATAAACTTTCTCGGAAGTTCGAACTCTTTGAATATAAATTCGAACGACAATAATGTATGCCTCCTCATATTATTACACGTCACGGTAACGATTGCTGTCTGTAAGTTCGGTTTCTCTAATAAATTGAAAACGAGCATGACAAACTACCCGCGTGCTTAATGAAACGCTCTACGCATGAATTTAAAATATGGGCCGGTCAATCAAATGCACTCTAAATCGTTCTTGGAAAATTCTAACATCGTTTCAATTTTCCGGTTACACATTCTAAAATTATTATGTGTATACCGTAGTAACGCGTTCTGTAGAAAAAACATCGTGATTGTTGAACCTAACCAGAAGTTTCCAGCGTCTTTTGAAACACTTTCCTGTTCCCATGGCCCGAGCACATAATCACTGCGATATTACCGCGGATCTGATAAACGCATTGCGCTACGCGCGGGGGAAGCTTCCGCGAGCCGCACTTTCCAGCGAATGGAGGAATTCAAACGGTATTGTAAGGACTCTTCGTTCCCAAACCCGAGGCTCGTCGCACGTAACGCGAAAGGCAATTTTTCGCGATATCGAGACTGAGACTCTTCCGTTAACGCGTGCAACCGTTTCTCTATTCCATCGAGACATGAGATTCATGAATATAAACGCAGACTCTCTGCATTTGTATAGTTGAAAATAGAACTTCTAATATAGTTTTAAGTGTGAATTTTAAATCATGTCCATTGTCGCATACCGTTGCCACGCCTATTCTGCACAATGAATATTTTTATGGACGACGGTACCAATTAAACGAACTCAAATACAGGACATTCCGCGTCCCACTTTCCAAACTAGAAACTGCCATTACTTGCTATTGTACATTAAAAAAAGTGCGGCAGTAATAAAGTTGCACGGTTTACGCCAGCGCTGGTACGCCAAAATATCGATGTTCGTTTGGCTTTCATAAGCCGTCACGATTGTTGACATTTATTTGTACGTCGCTACGTTTCGTTGGTTTTAAAGCGCGCTTTCCAACAGCGGTTTCGCGCAACGCGCGCTCGTTTCAGAAAATTATTACGCCGGTGGTTATGTAAACAATGCGATCGTTGGGAAATGGAAAATTGTTACAAAAATCGTAGATACGAAGTGTCGTTAAAGAAGATAATTACACGTGAAGTGTTTAACGTATGATTAACTTCGATTTTGTTACATAAATTCGTTCACTCAGAGTTTCTTTAGAAATATTCGTGTTTAATTATCCAAAGCAAAAATTTCTTTTCCTCATGCTTGAAATAATCATCAAAGAATCCTGCGATCATCAGCGTTTCGCGTATGAGAGATCCACGTTACGTAAAATATTATCTAAAATAAAAAGTGTTCGTCGTAACCGAGTAAAGTTTTGATATCGTGAAAGTTCAGGTATTTTCCTTTGGTCCGACCGAACCGAGTTTCCAGCGCGCAAACGGCGTACTTACGGTCAACGATCGCCGCGTAGGCGTTCCGAGCGATACTCTCTACTCGATGACAGCTGTTCAGCCGGAAAAGTATCGGCGCGGTTGTTCGAGGTAACCGACTTCTCGTTTCTGGTCCGCGAACCATGACGAGGAAACCGTTTTCGCAGAGATTGCGAGATGAAACCGCGAGCTTTTGTCGCGGCTCACGGATTCGAGTCGACTCTCAATGCTTCTTCTCCTGTGAATTCATTTCGAACCTGCGGTTACTTCGTCATACGTATTCTCGTGCATTCAGAAAATGAGAAAATTAGCTACAATCCTCTATTACCGTTTAAAAACGATAATTGAAGTACTTTCTTTTTATGTCTTTTTTTTTGTAAAACAATTAAACTCGTTATCTTTCGCGAATGAACTAACAAGCTGTTAGTACACGTAGCTTGTAGAAACGGTACTTAAAACAGAGATTGGTCGTTTGATTTTGAAGAACGCGAACCGTTAGGTTGACAATTAAACGCGAGTTAATCAATCGGTTTCACGCGTTGCAATCTAGGCGATTGAACCGGTCGACTCGTATATCTCCTGCCACGGTTTCCGTCATTTTAAACCTTTGAATAGTTCCACGTAATAATCACCGGGTGAAATAGTTGGCTCGTTTTTCAGCCGTAACACACCGGACCCCGCGACAGTTATGCACACGGAAGACACCGTTCAAGGTGGAACGGGTTCCCCATTAGCGATGGGAACGACACCCTCGCGATAGTTTCACGGGAAACGTTGCCCAAGCTTTTTCGATCGTAGCATATCGGTTTTTCTCACCGCTGCTGTCCGCTCGATGGTCGACACTTCGGCGAACGTCTGGGAACTCGTGCGACGATCCTACGTACACTCAGGCTTATCGACATTAGTCTCGCTGCGATTTGTGTTAATCGTTTCTACCTCGGAATATTTTCTAATTTCGTTTGTTTCGTCATGCTCCATAAATCATAACAATTATTTTTATATCTACGTTCGACAAATTCGAATTCTGTATTGGTGCGTTTGACACGCATCGTGAGAAACGTATTATAAATGGTAATTAATTATTGTGAACGATGATTGAAATTAGTTCCATCGCTAGCTCGATAACCGGCGTAACATATCCTTGAACAAAATGGGTGACACACGATCTCCGCATGTATCCTTGCTAATCCGACACACGATCTACACCACGGTCGTTCACACCCGGTTATTTAACGCCACAATTCACTGGGTTGCGTGTAGCGATTTGCAACTAAATCGATACGATCGCCTCGCGTCTTCTCCTTAACCTAATTACACAGCTTAGTAATTACTTTCCAAGAGAAAGAAGAAAATCAAATTTCGTTTGCTACAAAGCGGTCGGCTGTTTCAGATAATCTCTTACGATAAGGTATCACGATTTTAATTGCACTTTAAATACGAAAGAGGACTGAGAAGAATTGCTTATCTCTTTCTATTAAATTGAACTATTTAGTGATTTTTATTGGAATTTTTCCTTCTCCCAGAGGAAAATCGTAGGAGGACAAATTTCGCAATCGGTAATCATTAATCAAGCAGGGATCGGCTTCTAAATATCTATATACCGCGAATCGTAGGCAGTATCTCGACTTTCTATCTTTCTATCAGGTTCTATGCAGCGCGCGTCCCCGGCGAGGCTCACGATCCTCGTAAATCCGATCGTAAAACCGTACGAGAGTAGACTCGTTGGGGGGACCACGAAAAATGGGATCCGTCGACCCCGGGCAGGATCGTTCAACCGCTTGCGCAACCGGCGCGTCGCGACGCGTTCGATACTTTCGAGCCACGCCGATTCTGAAGCCGAATGCTTTCTCTCGTTTCTCAACCTCGGAGGGATTACGACCTTGTCCCGTCTCCTGTCGAGCCACTCTCGATTTCTTCCGGGCTTCAGCCAGATGATCCCTACCACCGTCACAATACTAATCGCGGCTGTTTTTATTTCTGCGGACACGCCTCGTTTCGAAAGCGAAGTCGATTTCTGCTGGCGATCGCCGATTCACTTGCTGCCAATAATATTTCACTTGTCCTTGCGCAATCGTATCTCAGCGATCAATTTAAATATCGAGCACGCTCATAAAATACAGTGATCAGAGTGGAAGATCGATTAAAAGATCTGTTACGGGCATCCCTTATGCGCTTAGGTTCAACGATAAATGCATGTATTCAGCGGAACGCGGTGAAATAATGGAGTAGGAAATTCGCGACCAGTGAAACTCGGTGTTTTTTGTGGAATCTGGGCGCGTAGCATTCTCCAGCCTTGAAATCGTAACCCGAACGATTCTCGGAGCCGCCTCCGGTGCGCGAGATCGCAAGGTTGTGCCAGTAATCAGGAGAATACGCCACGATCCTTTCGAGCAAACCGGTCACGAGGACCCCGCGAGGTGCATCGTGTTGCAACGTCAGAAGGGTGCACGCGGGGCCTGCCCGCGCATTCCTTCGAAAGGGAACAAACTGCGCCCGGTTAGGCGCTAACAATACCCCGCGAGCATGCCGGCCTTTTCCGCGACCAAACAATCGTGAATTCAACTTGTGATCTCGTATTAAAAATTTCTTTGTCCTATCGCTCCGTGTACAATTTTACGTACACGAAAAGCCTGGCTCCTTATGAATAGGAATCGTTATAGAAAATAAGCTACTACTGATATTAAGTAAACTTTGCATGGATTTTAGTGATAGGAACCATCTGCTAATGAAATAATTAAACTAACATAATTTTTTGCAACGGTTTTAGTATCCAAATCGGTTGAGATCGTTCATTGAACGAGAGCCAGACGTAAATCGTCAAGTATAACCGTTGGTGGTTGCCTTTTAATGAGTCTCGCAGTAGGCAGACGCGACGGTATCACTCGTCTATTTCACGAAAGGCCGGAGCAGGTAATCTCTTCTTTCTGCTCGATCCTTTGGTAAAAAGTCGATCAACCTGTGAGGCAGGGAGAGAATCAAAAAGTCACGTAACGAACGGCGCAGGCCTGTAATTAACGCGCACGGGGCTCGCCAGGCCGGCCATTATCGTCCGGGGCAACTAGCCGGACCGCTATTACTTCCTCTATATACCCCATCGCGCCTCCGTTTCCTTTACCGCGGGTCAAGGTCTTTCAGCGCACGCTACTATCGATGCAACGAGTTTAAAGACCCGCGGAGACCCAGGAAGCTGCCCGATGACGCGATACTGCAAGTCACGCTCGCGTGAAAAAGCTTGATACCACGCGTCCGCTAGTGCTCTCGTCTCGTCTCGTAACTGTTATACCCCGCGCTCGTTCTCTCTCATTCATCCTGTTCTACAACGATCGGAAGCGCTTCTTTGCCACTCCATTATAAACCTGGAATTTCTCGGTAAAGATTTCCCACGGGAGAGCAAATATCGTAATTACTAAATATCGACGGTATAATTAAGCGACGAAGAATCGTAGAAAGAACAGCCGCAGGATACGTTTATATTCTCCGATACAGACCAAGTTACGGAACGTCCAAGTAATCCTCTGAACGGTGTAATTAAGTGATAAAGAGTTGTGGTAAGAACGGCCAGAGGAAATGTTTATATTCTTCGCTGCGGCGATTTTAATGGAACATTTAAAGCGTGAACTTGGGCGCTCTAAGGAAACGAGCGTAGCACACTTCCCTCGAAACAACGTGTAAGTGCAATTGAACTGTTTCCAACTAATAGTGATCGCAAATCATACGGAGAACTGGCTATTTAGAATCCCCTGCTGAACCAGTAACGACTTCCTATCTCAGATAATAGATGAATAGGAGTTATCAGGCAAATTGTATTATTAACAGACTGCAGATTTTATGCGAAATAATGATAAGCCTTCTTCTTGTACTTTCATTAAATTTTTCTGTCGTCGCGTCGAACGTTTAATAATTATTAATTTGCTTGGACGTTGAACGCGATTTGCGTCCAGGAGTTCCATCAGGCATCGCCGCGGGCGATTCGCGATTTTTCCTCGCGGAATTCACCCTCGTGGCATCCCTCTGGCACGACCCCCTCGTGAGCCGGGGTTAAACGGCTCGTTTAACCTCCGCGTCTGTTGCCGTTCGTGATGGATCACGCGGTCCCGCTCTCTTTCCATTTTCGCCACGCCGAGCCAAGGGGAAAACCGAGGGGAAGATAATAGACCGTATTAAGTCGAGAATGAAAATCTGTGGTGAAAGGAATTCGTCAGTTTGCTCCAATCTTAATCTATCGAACTTTCGAAATATTCTATATTTAAATTGTTCGATTAATCCGTAATTATAATTGTTTCCAATAACTTTCGATTTCTTCAATCAAATATTCCACGCCTAATTATTTCGGCGATTCAGAATAAAAATCAGTAATCGTTTCATGTACGGAGATACGTGAAATGATATTCTAACGGTGTTTAATCCAGTAGACATTTTTCATTTCGTGAAACGTCGTAGAATTAAAGAGTCGAAACGCAAACAGAACGAGTCGCAGGTTGAGTTCTTAACCCGCCGTCATCAACGCCTGACGAGGCACGACCTAGCATTAGCTCGCGTGGCCATAATACTGGAAGCGAGTCCGCGAAACCGGAAGCGATTAGTCAGATTACGTGATCGGAGGCACCGTTCGAAGCTGGCCGTGCCGCCGCGTTCGCGTTGCCCCGGTGTGTGCGTAGACTACCGGTAGTCACGTACACGGTAGACAGGGTCCAGGGTTAGCTCGCGTCCTGGAAGTCGCGTCCTGGTACTAGTTTCATTGGATTAAGTCGACTCGCTGGACCGGTAGCCGCGAGTTTGTTCACATGGGATGTTAGAACGGTTGATACCCGCGGCTCCTTTTGCTCTTCTCTTTCTGCCATCGCAGAAACTTGGCCGGGTTATGTGCATCTAATTGCAGTCAGCGTCGACTTTCGTTAAACGTGGTTCGACGCCTGAACGAAGCGCCGTCGTGTCAAGCGCGTCGTTGAATAATGTATTTCGAGGGAATTACACTGAATTAGACGAATTGACGGACGTGGAAAAAATGTAGCGAGAAGAAACCGATTGATGATAGAACGATGGCTCGACTGGCTGATTCTATGGATAACTGTAGTCCGTGAACGAATCTGTGAATGATTGTGAGCGATCGAGTAACTGTGCCTGAATGAAGCGAGAAAGCTGTGAAGAGAACGAGCCGAGGATGACTGATTACTTAAATACAGTCTGCTGATGATTGGGCGGGAAATCGCATGAAAATGAGCGATGGGTCAACGGCTTCCAAAAAATTCACGACTATTTCCAACGGGATTTTTATGAATGGGCTCGATTCGTTTTGAACAGAACGTGCGAAACGTTCATAGAATTTCAATGGCTGTCAATAAACGTTGTTAAACAGCGAGGATATGTTGTACTGGTTAATCTAATTGCTCCAGTATAATTGCAGTCGACTAGCTGGATCATGTAAGGCCACTGGCCGGTTTTCTTTACTACCTTTCACGGAGTTCTTCCGTTTATCTCCCTTCAGTACCAGCTTCGATTCACCTTTATCGGTTGATACAACGAAACCGTGACATTTTATTCCTCTGTCGATCTCATTGTGAGTTCACTGGAAACCTTGACTTCCGAAGGGAATCTCCTTTCGTCCGTTACCGAGCTCAGCATTGTTAGGTGTCATTTCCTAAAGGAATTTCGCTCCACCGTGGAATGCATTTTTCTTTCGAGAAATGATGATCGTTCTTGGACCGGCGAGGCTCACCCGGGAAACTGTTCATTACCGGCGCGTGAAGATGACCGGTCTTTATTTTTGCTCTCGAATCACTGTCCCTTCCTCGGACTTCATACCTGTTTCCAGCTTTGACCCCCTGCACTAGATTTATTTTCAATCTTGTTTCATTTTCGAATTTCTCGTCGTCTCCACGAAATACAAGTGCAAAGGGTTAAACATTGACGATCATCGATAAACGTGAATATCTGTAATGAGCGTTCAGTTGAACAAGGAAACGGAGCTTCCTCGAACTTTCCATTATTTCTAAACTAATCAGTCATCCTGCCGAGAGGGAAGGAAGTCGGTTCTCCGAGTCATCTGATGCACGCTTATTTGTCCGACACTTTCCCTGACAGGGGGAGAACGTAATTCGCTCGTAAAAGTTCGCTCATGAACTCTAATAGCGAATCGACGATTTGTGAAAGGCACGCGGAAACGGTCGCGCGTATGAATTATTTCTAAATATATTCGCCGGTGAATTATTACGATTTCGCGGTTGCGCGGTTGTGCGGCTATTATAATAGAAACCCAGCCACGAGGGTGGTTATTTACGATCGTCGGGTCCCTCTCTTCGAACGCCCTCGGGGTACCCGGCTCGAATGCACGTCATTCTTGAACTTGAACACCGAGGTAACTCGTTCGAGGCGTTGCGGGACGTGCACGTGTCTCGCCGTGACGCTCGCTGCACGCCGATGCCGAACGACCATTTAGAAAAGAGTAATATCCACTCGGAATCTGCTAATTCCTCCCTTCGAACGAAGGCCTTCGATTCATAATCGTCAGCGTTTCATTTAATTACTGTGGCTCGGAATCTCTTTCAAAGTCCTCGGTAAGATTTAGTGCGAAGCAGAATCTTATTTCAAGGGAGGAATGCATCGTGTACCATCAAAGTCGGCTACAAAAATCTCATCTTCTCCTATTACCGCGAAGAGTAATATTCTACTATCGCTTGAAGCATGTCACTGGATTGCGAAAAGAAACCTGCCTACAAAATCTCAGCTCGCCGGGTCGTAAAGTACGTCCACGCAACACGTGCACCCGAGGCTGACTAGGTCGGGCCTCAAACGATATTCAACGAGAACAGCTTTTTCGCGAACGGACAGCATTCCACCGTCCACGTCCGTGCAACAATTTCCAGCCGGCGCGACGTGCTCGTACGCATCTTATATACGAATCCGAGGGCGATATGATAGCCACGAGCGGAGAGCGTTACAACATTGTACGCCCGTTTCATTTCCATACCGGCGCTTTGGAATAATTTTGAAACGGCGCGCCGTAAGCCGCGGACGTTTATGTTCCCTCAACGATCCCTAGGAGCTTACGTTTTTCCAAACCGAGACGTCTAGTCGAGGATGATAAGACACCTACGTGCGGTATTGGAACAAAGAGCGACGAAAGTCGCCGTTTCTCACGTCCATCGATATCTTTAGGACCCCTCGCAAAACGCCTTTTGTTTTATAGCGTTCCGTCGCCAATACTGAAAGTTATTACTCGAACGAGTTCCTTAAACCTGCCTTTCAAAGGGTTCGACGACCCCTTTCGAAAGTAGTTTGATATTCAAATATATTTCCCAATTAATCAGTAAACGTGACATCGTTTAACAGTACTTTGACGGTACAGTAAAATTCAAGACGAACATCCATCATTGCATATTTGATCTTACAATGAATACATAATGGTTGAAAATGGAACGAACAACGATAGACGAATATTTAAAGGTACGACTTAATATTTTCGAGCTGATTGAGAGATCCAGATCTTGCGATCATCAGTCGCCAGTTACGGTCACACCTTAAGGCTCGGCAATCTCCGAGCGATCTTAGACATCGCGTTCGTATCGTTTCTTTATTGCAAACCCTCGCCCGCTTATGCTAAGCCGACGTTGGCTTCGACGGGCTACGAAGGCGGAGAGGAAACGCGATTTCAACGCATTAAGTCGTATTTTATTCCGCAAAGCTGGCTAGACGCGTGCAATTTGCAATTTTAAAACGTATAGAATTTTATTTGGAATCTTCAGACGTATTACGTGCAGCTTAGAATGTACGATTGGCATCGGGGTAAAAAGTAATTAGTCGCGGCAGAAGGCAGTCGTAGAAACACGTGTAACGGATCACGTGCGTCGTCGGGTAACGAGAGTGTCGCGAAGTACGAATGTAGATCCCGGCACGTATTAGCATAACCACTCCCTTTTCTGGGACGAGAAGGGCGTGACCGAGAGTCACAGCAAATATCGTATCGTATTCACCGATTAATCGATCGCTGCCAACGTGATCGATGCCGATACGACGGAGCACGTGCGACCGGTACACAATTTTAGGATTTACATCTTCATTTTACACCCGCCGAATTTTAAACGGTTCTCGCGATATTAAATTAGCAATGTCCGTGATATAATTTTCATTCGACGAAGCGCATGAATTCTTCACCGAGTCTCGACATAGCTATCGGTGAGTGCGATTTTTCACGCGCGCTTCGCAATGCGGTGGTCCAAGAAATATTCCAGGCACGAAAGCGCTAGGAAGAAGGAACGCGTCTTATTTTATTTGCGAACGAGACAATGCGTCGGGGAGTTGTCAGGAAGCTATTATGTTTATGCGTAGTTGAATTGCCGGCACGCGCAACGAAGCCGCTTATTGAGCAACGCCGAGGCTCGTAAAAAGTCGAACCGTCGCTTGGTAAACGTGAAAAAGGAGCACAGACGATTTTAAACAAATCAAATATGATTCGACGTAATTGACTGACATCGAAGCGTCAATGATTCACGTTTAATTTTACACAGGAATGACTTGAACGCGAAAAATTAGCAAGGGACACTGACGCATAATAATATAATAATGACAAGGATCGGGATAATGGCGCGGCAGGATCGCCGAGGCTCAAAGTTGTCGCAATTTGTTATTACTACGTAACAGCGTTATTTTATAAAACGCCACCGTTCGATCGGCAACCGGTCGGGACACACGATTTTCCACATTTTCTACGCGTTCACGGGAGGATGCAAATTGTTCCGCCGGAAGCGAGGCACCGAGTAATAGCACGTTGCATTGATCACCTCGCGGAGTATCGATACTTCGAACGGCCGAGCTTTTAAGCTCCTCTAATCCGAGATCTCTGTTAGTAATCGATTCGATCCGTGCCTCATGGAATTCCAGAGCGAATCAATAATAAAATGTATTTCATGCGCGAATCACAGCAAATTAATGCCTTGTATTATATATTCGTGCCAACGTTTAATCATGCTTTTTTAAAACACTCGAAATTGAGTCGTTATCTTTCTGATTAATTCTCAATTCAAATCACAGTCTCCTCGATTAACTTTTTATCCCCCTCTGCCATCGCAATTTCGATGTTATCTTTCTAAAGTTCGCGTATCAATATAATAAGGCTTGCTGCATGCCTGGTTAAGTGGATCCTACTTGGGAACAAATTTTCGACATTATTATTTCGTGGAACTTGCGTACTTTTTTTTTTCTCGTGTCTCAGAACGAACCATAATTGACAGTGGCTAATATTTATCGCACACCTCCCCGAGTG
>NW_017130860.1:1228603-1309157 GCF_001652005.2 Ceratina calcarata | reverse complement strand
TTTTTGTTGTTTATTATTAGCAATGTTTTTCCGACGTCCGATTTCTTTTTAAAAAATGCGTTTCTAAAGTGCATAAACTTTTGGGATTGACTGTATAGCCAATACATCCTCAAAAGCAACAGCATTCAGATGCAAATAAAAATGTGGAGAATTCGCGTTTAGTCTCTTGACTCGATTTTCTGAACAACACGAGACGAAATCGCTAATCATATAAAAACTGAACTGAACGATGCGCAGGAAACAGACGGAATAAAGCTGGCAACAGAATTGCGGGAGGAATTCTTAAACGATTCGGGAACGACGTCGATTGTTCGCACGGAATGGAGCGATAAAAAGCAAACACAGGGGCGGAGAGTGTTTGAACGCGAACGATGGACGAATTACGATAACGACAGGTGCAGGTCCGGGCCGTATAAAACCGTAGGAAAAGATCATCTAGAAGCGCGTAGCACCGGCGAGCCTCGAGGTGAAACTAACGAGTGATAAACAACGATAAATTCCTCCCACGTAGCCCCTGCCTCTCCAGGGGTAATTTCAATGAACCCCGGCTATGCACCGGCTCGGCGCAAACGTGCCCACGAACCTCTGATGCATAAATACCTATAAATATGACACGCCGGGGCCCGCGGTAACGTTGCATATTAAATTACATTCTTAAGCAGCAGCCTGCGCGCACCAGAGGGCCGCATCGAGTCAGCGGGCCTGATTAAACGCAACCGCGTGCTTCGGCTTCGCGAGAGACTCGCTCTTCGTGAAACGAAAGTGATAACGCAATGAGAAATCTGATTGCTATTGTCCGTTTGGAAAAATTGTACAGAAACTCTGATCGAGACGCGAGACAAAATCGTACGATCTTCTTGGTCGGTTCGATTCGATTTATATTAGAAAGATCGTACGAATGCTTCGCGTAAAATTTTTGAAGGCAGGTCTCGTCCTCTCTGATCCTACGCTTCTTCGGGACGTACTTCCAGGACCAGAATATACCCGGCAGCGGAGGCCAGCCATGCTAATTATTCTGGTTCATGCGAGCAATTTGTCGAGCAACAGCGAGCGGATATTTAATAGCCACGAGGTCCCCTCGGGCCCACGGGTATTTACATCTGTGGCGAATGCGCCGTGTTCGTTGGGAATTATCCCGGGGATTACGTGGATAGTATTCGCTTCTGTGCTGAGATCCCTTTGTTGAATGCTGATTATGGCATTAACTAATTGGATTCGTTTCACCCTTTCGGCAAACTTACAACGTGCCAACTCGTTTCAATTATTACTTTTTTTTATATTCAAGATTTGCGACGTCAGAGATACAGATTTATCGATTTCGTCTCGAATTCATTGGGCTCGAGTTTTGTACGAGTTTCGCAGGGAACATAACAAAACGGAGAGGGAAGGGGAACGTGAATAATTAAGAGCGGCGGAGTGAATTACCCTAACTAATATCGTTGCATCGGTCGCGTCTTTGCCGCGTCGGCCCGCTACCAAGAATATACGCGCGTTCCCATTTAAATGCCAGTGCTTAAAGATTAAAATTCATACTTATGCAAATCGCATTCCTCGATGGGTTCCTTCCATATGCAAAACATCGATCACGGGTTAATTACAGGATACCGTCAAAGAGACGCGCACTTTAAAGATTCCACGAAACCAGTCCGTTTTATATTTAACCCATAAAGCGACCGCGATTTCGCATTAGGCTCGCGATTTTAATCTTCGTTTTAATTGCTTCATGCGGAGCGCACGCATACATCTGTCAAAATACGGTTCGAACATTTTTAATCGTTTCGATTTGTCATCGAAAAGCTAGAGACTGTTTCTAGATGTCTGGATGAAAGTGTTCCCACTTTCCTTAAAACGAATCTCCCGAGACATTCCGAGTGACAATGAATTTCTCTTTCTAAGAAAATCGCTTTCAAAGGAAATACGCGATCGATAAACCACTTTCACATGTATTACCTCCGAAGATGTAAGCACATTGTTTCATACAGACTTAATCACACGATTTATGCAAATGGATTTCATGGTTCTTTGAGTTTGAAAACGCAGCCTCGGTTCTTAGGGGTTGATCCGATCACGGTAATTTCGTCGGAGCAACTCTGTGAGAGTCGAAGGAACGCGATAAACGATTTTTCAACGGGGTGATCCGCAACTGGAATACGCGCCGGAAGACGGGGAATCGTCCGCGATTACAGTCCCCACGTGTAACGCGTATCTCGGTGCTTTTCTAAATCAGACGTTCCCTAGCTGAGAGACTAGTAATCTAGGGGTTAACAGGAGCGCGAGCCTGGGAAGAAAATCGTTCCAATTTTAGTCGAGGCGAATACGTGATATTAAATCGGACGAGCGAGCGGTTCGTAATCGCTCGGAGGAAAGCTCGTGAATTCATTCCGGCAACGAGCCTCGCGGATTTATTACCGCCACGGGATGTCTGTTATCACCCGACTGTTCTGTTATCATCCCAGAGGATGTTGCGTTTAAACGAGAGCTTCCTCGTGGATCTGCTGCGATTCGTTATTGCGAGAAAACGAGTAATCCAACCCGCGTATCCTTCCTTTCGTTCGGCGTTTAAAAAGAAATTTCGGAGCCAGAGACGGAAGTTCAGGATGATACTTAAAAGCTCTGCGATGTCGAAACAAATAATTCTGTCCATTCTAGTACCACCAGCGATTTACTAATCGGCACGTGTACCTCATTTTTTACCCAGGGTCTGTTTACGCACACCTCGGCTCAGTTTACTACGGTAATTACCGTACAGTCAGTAAGTGAATTTCGCCCAGGGCAGATTTTTTAACGAGCCTCGTTATTTCCTTTAGCGCGTTTTCATTTCCAACTTTTTCCACCGACGATTAACCCGAACGTTCGCTTCGCACGACATATCCCTCGCCTTTGGCTAACTTCTTTCACTGTCGCCTCGATAATGGCCTACCAAATCGGTTTAATTAGCACGACCAAGTCGATTTTACGTGGCCGATTATTACGCCAACAGTGACTCTCTCGTATAAAATAAAACGTTCGATCGTAAAGTTCTATTCATAGAACTTCCGACGCCTGATTCGTTTCGCGGTGTCGAACACTCCGCTTCCTGCAGGATCCGAGCGTGAAAACTCTCTCGGCAGAGCGCATCTGCCGCGGGGCAGGATTCGATTCAGCGCGGGAATAAACATATTTTCTAGGCGATCGGTCGGGCCATAAATAAAACAAGAAATTCCTCGAGCTGGTCCGCCATAAATCGTTTGGTCCGCGGCGTTCGATGGCTCGCAGGAACCGACCCGATCGTAAACGCGCGCGCTCGCTCGCTCGCTCACCCCTTAATACCAGCGCGCGACTTTCGATTTCGCGGTTCCCTCCTCGCGTTTCCGAGATTTATGCAAATCCAGGGGCGCTAGAAGCCGGCCGGAGAGTTTCTGGTCGTAAATCAACGGGTTATGCGGAGGGAACTTCCGCCAGTCGTCTCGCGAAACCCGAGTTCTCTTTTCACGTTCGGCCAGTCGTCCAACTTTCAAACGGATTTTTCCGATACAGAGTTATTTCCTTTTTCCACGGAGTGGAACGCCGGTGGCACGTTGCAAGAAGTTCATGATTAACCCTTTGACACCGGCTATTTCTAGCCAGGATTTAGTTTCGCATAAATCCCTCTAGCAATCGTTTCGACGTTTACCGAGCCTCTGTTCTCGGATCGAGAAGAAACGAGCGATCTCGTTCTTCTGTTGGGACGAACGGCCAGAAAAACGTTGCCGAGAAGAATTAATTTACGCTGTTACAAGACTGTTCTCGCGTTTTACGCTTTTCCATTTGGTTACCCACGCTTTTGCGCCGTGGGGGAAAAACCGAGCTCTTTGTTCCGCGTGAAACGTTATCAACGAGCGCTGAGAAGGGATCGGGGCGTCTATCAGGTGCGGCCGAGGAGTTTATGCGGCTAGAAATCCAGAGATGTTTCTCTCCGCAAGGCGAACGAAAAAAACGAGTGGTATCTTTATAGGGGCGGTCGCAGATACCGCGTGAAAGCGCGCTCGTGACTACGCGAAACACCGTGGGAGTACCTCGCCAATCGGTTTTCAAGCGAGATTCCTCCGGCGAGAGCCGCGTCTTAAACGTTTATATCGCGCGCGTAATTTCGCGGGGCGAGACCGCTACGCGAAAAACCAGTTCGCGTACCGTATTCTTGGTGGAGAAACCGTTTCGCGTGGGCGTGAACAATCGCGCAAAGTGAATCGGTTTGAAAATATTTCGCCGATGCTCGTCCTTACGAGGAAACAGTAAAACGCTGTAAAGTCCTCGCCTCTATTCTTCTCCCAACGCACGTTGCGTAATTCCGTGTGTTCGTGGCTAAATATGTACAGTATTTCACAAGTGTTAAAATCTGTGAAACGTATAACGTTAGAACTGGTTGTGCGTAGAAAGCGTTAGTGAAACACGAGCAGGATGTAATGTAAATTTCTCAACTAATGGATGTTTGTACGGCCATCGATAACACTTAACAATCCTCGGGGCCGAGAATTAAAAGCCGATGCATTACGTTTTTTATTACTTCCTGCAACGGGTATTGTCTGATAGTCGACGCCGCGCTTAATGAGCGTATTCGATTATAAACGCCGTTTATTAGTCGACATATGTGCACCGTTTCATATCGTATCCCGTTTATTGCGTTTGCCGATGCCACGGTACGTACGAACGTGTTTGATTGCAAGGCTTATCGTTAATTAACATCGGGGGAGCTCCACTGATTTAATCGCGGAGATCGTATTTACTTAGGAAATTCGTATCGAAGTCGCCGTTTATTATATGCCCCTGCCAACGCCTGGCAAATGGTTTTTGACAGAAACCGACTATCTCGCCATCTTGCAATTTTATTTACTATTCATTTAACCCATCGGAGGCGTCGTCAGTCGGCCGTTACTCGTAACCGGTCTTGTAATTAAATTCTCAAACAGTATCGATCGCGCCCGTTGACGCGAATCGAATCGCCCCGGTAGGAAATACGTCGGAAGAAACGGAGCACGCGATGCGACTGAAAACGCGCCGAGATTAGACCGGTCGGGACTTCGTTAGCGACCCATTGTGAACAGATCCGATCATTACGCGTCCAGTTTGCACAGTTCCTACCGCGTGGGAGGACTAGAAACGCGTAAGGGCCGAGACCGAGTGACTCGGTATAAAACTTTTTACCATTTGACGTATAAAAATTCCTTTTCAAAATTCCCGCGTGCATCGACATCGAAACGGTCCGTAGAAGCGTTGAGACTTTAAACGGCGGTCGTCGTGAAATGCCGAAAATTTCACGTAAAAGTTCGTGTCGCGTGGCAATAAAGGAAAGGGACAGAGGCAGGAAGAGTTGCACGGTTCGAGCGTGCGGAATCACGGTATAAACGTAATTTCGACCCACGCGGCGACCGGCCGCGCATACGTAATTCACGCGTTTTCATTGAAAAAGTGTACAGTCAGCGGTTATGCTAATACGAGGAACCGGGGCCGTTAGACGCGGCCGTATGTCACTGACCACCTCCGGCGCGGTACCCTTCTTCTGAATATAATGGACGCCCTGTTCTTCGTCGTAGCGAGGGTGTGCGTATTCGGCAAGCAACAGATTCATGTACATATATTCTAACACAGCGTACCGAGTCGATATTAAATTATGATTCAGGCACGATGTGTTGCCTCATACTTTCCTCTAGCATTTCTAAGTGAATTCGCAAGTATACGAACGACTTATGGGAAATTCATAAATAAAATTTACAATTCCATACAGAGAAATCTCAACATTTATAAAAAATGTATTAATAAAAACAATCGTGTCATTTTGCTAAAAGATTTTTATATGAATTTTACATTTGAAGAAGCTCGATTAATCGTTGAATTAATATTTTAATATAATATTGAGAGGTTTTTCATATGAACTTTGAAAACGAAGCTTGGTCAGTATCGAGCGTGGATTGAGCCTGACGCTAGTTTAGATGCTGCAGAACACTCGGTTTCATTGTTAAGCCGCCACTGCCACCTACAACCATCTGTTACTTTCTTTCTGTGGGTCTCGGTTAAATCAGCACCGTGCCTACTACAACCTGATTACATATGTACACACTCGACGAGTAAATAGACAAACAAATGCGCCTCCCCTTTTATGTACACCGAGGGAGTACCTCGGAGGAATGTTACGTGTACTCTGTACGCGAATCTTCGACTCCTTTTGCGTTCTTGATGAATCGTAAATTAAATCTGCAATTATTTTAGTGTTCCTTTGCTTTGAATTCGACAAACATTTCGATTCGAATATTTCTCATTAAAATCCTTTCGTAACGCGATTCCTTCGGGCAGTGAGAGAAACCGAGCGACTCCGTAAACAACTGTCTCGGGGCGAACGGAACAGATTTCATAGCCTGCCGGTCGTTTTGTAAAAAGCTCGGCTCAAAGCTCGTTGAGGTGGGAATGTAAACGTTTCCATCGATCAAAGGAGCCGTTTATTAATCGACCACTTTCTCGGCCGCGATCTTGCGCAAGCACGCTGCGCAGCCTTTTAATCCGAGATCGAATTCCTGATAGGATTCGCGAGCTCGATCGATCATCGCCGCCGACGTGATCGATATATCGACAGCACATACACGCAGACGCGCGCGCGTTACACGTCGTGTGTGTAGACACGGCGAGTGCATGTGAGGCACGTCGGTGGTCAATTCTATGCAGTTACGGATATCTCGCGGTCCATTAAGCGCCACCGGGTACGACGCAGTGGGCTTTAATCAATTTCTGGGCCCGTTCGGATATTGGCTCCACGTTCGGTTCTCCTTGAGTTGATTTATCGGCCGGCAGAAAAGTTCCAGCTGTCTCGAAAACGGCACGGAACTCCATTCAACCCAGCGTTCCACCTATTATTCGCTAGATCGCATCGATGCTGGAATCTGGTTCTCGCGTGTAATCGATTGTATTTTAATCGGAACGCGATACCGGTTTCTGATAGTCGAACAGGATCGCTGATTCTTTCGACGACGAATTAACTCGCGCACGTATGTAGAAACAGTCGCTGTTTAAATTGCAATCGAGAAGTTACGAGATCGTCGCTCATAGGATTGAGGATCCGTTAAAAAATGTAAAACGGAGGACGGAAGCAGCGACGAATACAAACGCGTCTCAATGCTCGGACGATAAATCTATTATGAAAGCTAACATCATCTGCTTTCTAAACAGAACACGCTGTACTCGGTATAAAGGCTGACATTAACTCTTCACCGCCTACCATAACTCATATTTTATCATTGGTTTATCTGATTGCATTGATCTACAATCATTTCCTAGCAAATTTCTCTAATATTCCCTAATTTCATAATTTATGACTGCATAATATAAAATTGACCCAAGTATCATATTTTTCTTTGTTAAATTCTGAGGTTCTCTTCGAGTTTTCTTTTAATTGAAACAAGGTCGATAGGCGTACTCACCAGGGTATCCTTCTGGAATTACGATCTCAGGTCCAACTTTCACGTCGTGTCGATAACGATGCATCAAAAGGGTAGCCGTGACTCTCAACGATCGTTGCTGCTGCTTGTACAGTAGTATCGGTCTGCCACCGGCACCTTCGACCCTGACCACCCTCGGTAACGAGAATCTGTCCAGAAACTCGCGAAGCGGCATGAACCCGGCACCGGAACTCGCAGCCTCCGCGGTCGCCTCCCTGGAACTGGGCAACGAGTCGTCGCCAGTTCCGGTGGCCTCACCACTCGATAAAGTCGAAAATTCACCACTCGACGACATATCGTATAACACACGACTTTTATTCACCGTTTCGTAAAACACTAAATTCGATCAATAGGCCAAGACACCGTCCTGAAATAAAAGAAACACAGAAACGTTAATACGATCTTCATTCATATTATTTCAACATTAAAAAAATGCAAGATTTTTTTATGCAATCGATCGATAATGAATTGATGGATTTTATTTGTTCGGGGATATCCATCGTCGGTTAGAAAAATCGTGGCAATCACTCGATGACAAACAAATGGGAAACATTCATCTTGCGGAGCAGTCGGAAGTCTCAAGGTTGAGATCTAGTTCTAACTGTACACGAGATAGAAATTAATGAGCGCAATCCGTAGCCGCAGATATCATAATCATCTCTAATAATGAAGCAACCGCTCAAACGGATGATCAGTCAGGTCCGTGTAAACACGCGCTACGTACTCGATTCCCTCGGATTACAGTTATTTCAATTTCCCAACACGTTTCCTGCCGATTGATTCTCGTACAGATATTAAAGATAAACACGAGTTGGTCATTAAGAAAATGGTGTACGTTTCTATTATTAAAAGTGATCAGCAGAATAATTCAGGATCATCGTAAACTTTATTGTTCGAACGTAGACCGCGAGTCGATAAGCGTGAATGATTCGAGCACCTGACGTATGGGAGAAGATAAAGAGCGAAGGGCTCTTTAAAATAAAGCGTGTAAGGGTTCGTTGTTAGGAATTCGTTATTTCCCGAAGCGTGGCAGCCTTGACAGTGATTCGCCTTTGGCGAAGTGTGCCTCGGCTAACGAGTGATTATGCTCCGCGGACCGGGACGACGATGATGGTGATGATGATGAATTTATGACGATGGTTATCTCTGGTGGCGTACCGCTGCGTCGCCACCGGTGTTTGTCTTTCAGACTAGGAGACAGTTGCCGCAAAAAATAGTGAAGCAGTAATGGAACGAGTCTGATTCGCGGTCAACGATTCGTTGACACAGTGCGCGGTCGACGAATCGTACGTAATACATTAGAATGGATCGCAGTCTTAATCGATTTAAAACTTCAATCTTCCCAGCTGGAGTCATTTAATGATCCACGTCGAACCTGCTGCTTCGCTCCCATATGCTCGGTTCCATGTATCGCGACATCTGCTGATACAATTACCAAGACAATGCCTGATTCCTGTTTAAGAAAAAAAACGCTACAAATTGCGGCAGCTAGTTAAGCAGTAGCGCATGACAAATGGGATTTTTGCGTTCGACGACTGGACAATTTGCCGTGTCGGTTTAAATTATCCTGTTACGAATCAAGGCTCGCTCGTTACTCGTCACGCAATATTTTTTACAAGTCGACTCTCGACGCGTTTTCAGTCATGATCGCTGATCAACGAGAATTCGTCGAATTCATCTGTCGAGGAGAGCGAAGCGTTAAAAATATCGAGCGGCGAACAGAATTCGGATGAATTTCTTTCGGCGCGGACTGTATTTCTTAATTAATTGATCCGAATCAGATTGAAATAATTGGCGTGGAGGCAATCGAAATTCCGCGCGCATCTCCGTTCCCTCTTAGGAACGGGTAAAGGACAAAAACGCAGTTTCCCCTAGGAGGGTGACTTGCACCTGTACCATTCTTCGGCGTGCATGCATGCGCCTCGCTCGCATCGCATACGAATGACAAGAATTAATATTCCAGCTGTGTAAGATATGATGTGCGAAGACCCCGGGCATTATCCACGGTTCCGGTCATGAATACGCATGAGCGAGCGCTTTTTTTCCTCTCTTCCTTTTTCCGTGAAACCGACGAGACAGGCCTGCCACCATGTTTGATCCTTGCCCGATTATATTTCCCGCCGAGACTCCATTTAATCGCCGCGTAATGGACGTTTAATTGCCCGCCATAAAACCGATTACCGATTTACATAAACAGAAAATCATTAAACCCGTACGCTCATCGAATCGTTCGTTGTCCTCCGCTTTCTGATATCTGCGCTGCGCGTCTCGCGTGTTCGTAAAGAATTTTATCAGAAATGTGTATTATATGGATTTCGATTTTTAAATTGTTGTAAAGAATGTTTTACTTCGCTCGGTGCAAAGTCGTCAACGATTATTGTCAACGAGGACAGGAGAGGACGTTTTGTTCTCCGCGGTTCACGATTCGGTATGCCAGGATCGTCCGGGCGAACATTTTGTATTCTGTCACCGGGAACGGCCTTTGCCTCCGCATACGCGATCCTTTGAGAAGTTTAGTTCAATTTATGCAGCTGTTTCTTTAATGAATCGTCACGTCTCTACGTTCCGAGCGTTTCGCACTTTCGAGATCGAGTTCGCCGAGTTCTGAGGGCGAGGATTGAAATCCGCGAGTTTTCGTCGCAGGGCACGAAGGTTAAGGCGTTTCGATTCCCTTCGGAGAAACGGGAGGCTGGTCGTCCTCGAAAGAAAACGCTTTCGAAACGCTTTCGTTCTCCACGCGAAATCGGTCGACCGTTGCTCCGACGCGGCGCGGCGTGCCATTTCACTTTCGAACGCGTTCCTTTTTTGGTATCGGCCGGGGCGTTTGTCATCCGTAACACGCGTAATCGCCGACGCGCTTCATCGAAATTAGCCGCGAGCCAAATTAATTAGAGGTACTTCGACGAGATTATGTCTCGCGTGATCAATACGAAAAGATTCAATTAATTAAAACGGAGGACCGTTCGCAAATTCAACTGACCGCGTCGCCTACAAATTTGTTAATCATTTCGAATGACAGATATCGCAGTTCTCACAATATTTTAAAATGAAACAAATAAGAGATGAAAGATTTTCTACCTACTCATCGCAGAGGCGAATTCTGATGAAAAACGGAAATGGCATGAATATTAAAAAGCAGACGATCGCGCGATAAAACGTAAAGACAATAAAGTCTGCGGGACGAGAGAGGACGTCGATGGGAAACAACCGAGCCGGCGAGTGAAAGTCCCAGATTTAGCAATTTGCCCATTAACGGCGCACTTCGGCCTGGAAACGCTCCCCGACGCTTTCCGCGCGTGACGCCCGCGTCCCTGACGTAATAATCCGACGCGGTGCACGCGTCCGTTCTGCGTGCGAAACGGTCGAGCGGATTTAATTAAGATCGCGGCAGGAAAGTCGGGTCGCGTCTTACTTTCTTGCGAGGCGTCGCGCGATCGTAATTAACGAGCCGATCTCGCGTCGGAGAAAAAAATACCGTACGGTTATTTTTAGACCCGATGCCTGAATTTATTATCGCGATGCGTTTTAATATTGTGCAACGAGTTCCGTGAGAACGAACCCACCTGGCTGTGTTTCTTTCCTCCTCGTTGGAGTCTGACTAATATCGAGTCATTCCACTGTTTTTACATTCGTGACAATCGACTGTACGGTGTCGCTCGTAAAAATCTCACCCGGTTCATCCCCCTCGCTTTTTCTTGTTTCGAAGAAACGCTGGACGTAATTATTAAATTCTTCCCATACAATTTTCAACCAGAAATTACGATAACTATTGCAGAGGCCGTAGGAAGTACGAGCGATCGTCTGATACAGAAAAAATCATCGAAAATGAACACGTAGAACGTGAAAATTGTTCGAGATGAAGTGATTCATGCTAGGAGCGAATAGACCAGCGCTGAAGTAGTAAACAATCCGTAATTTGCATAATTATCGCCAAGGGACAAACTGCGCCCCTTCTTTTTTCAATCCAGAGCGATGAATGTTTTTCGAGTAACTTGTAACACCAGAAAATTCCGAATAAACTCGTCAACAGGCTTTAATAAAGTGTTAACCGTATAAAAGTGCAAACTTCGTTGAACGCGCGAGCAGCGTTTCGCATAAAAGACGAGTTAACTTGTTCTGCCCGGTTGAGAAGTTAAAAGCCGTCGTGCAACATTTTTGTCCGCGTATAAATATACGCGTATACGCTTGTTTACTTTTCTTTGGCAAAACCAGCGGCCGCGAATTTTTTCACCGTTCCAACGCGGATACTCTTTAATAGACCCCTTCTCATTTACGCTCATTAATGTTGCACGAGTTCCACGCTTGCAATCCTTTATTCATCAATTCATAACGTTAGCAAATCGTATCATTGGGAACTATGTACTGAATTTTTCGGATTTTGTACAAACAGTAAACCGTTCGTTGTAAACGTAACGAAGTTTATGCAAAATCCATGATGTGTGTCACTGCACAATTTCTTCCTTTTATATGGTATGTGAATTTGATTACACGCGTAACGATGTGCATTACAATAGAATCCTTTGTACAATAGAATTGTCGTCACAAAAATTAGGTTTCTGAAAATGATTGTTTCATTGCCTATTTGTGATACTCTGTATGTACACTGACCTTTCTCACAATAGTCCCAGCCTGGCAAGATGTAAATACTTAAAGATCCACGGGATCCACGCTCGTACCTCTGAAGATCGCCGAGATCTCACCGGTCGTAGCACGCACGCGGTTCACCAGCACCTCAGAACTCGCGAGGGTAACGCGCATCACGTGAACTCGCAGGGGAAGAAAAAAAAAAAAAAGAACAAATAGACGGTGTAGAAATTTCACCCGTGACCACCGATCGGATCTATCGATCGGATCTAAGCTCGACCGTGGCGTGGCGCGATCGATCAACGATCGACGACAGACTGAGCACGGGCGACGGATCGATCGGTCGACTTCTCGAAGAATCGCGCGGCTTGAGGTGGGACGACGCGCGGCGCGATCGATCCATCGATCGAGCGGGTTCGAGCGCGGCGTGGAGCGGCCCGACGCGACGCTCCGGACGAGATCGTGCGACTAAAGCTCGCGCGCCGATCCGCGAGGACGCGCCGCGAACGGAGCACCGGATCCCCACCTCCGCGAGAACGCCTCGAATAAACTGTATCGCGCAGACTCGGATGCACACACACCGGGCTCTTTATTTTATAAGTAACGCGTACACACCCTTTCATAAGTCTCGACACGTCCAGGGTGTATCGATTGAACAACGATATCCGCTGTATTATATCTTTCCTACCACCCGAAAGCTTTACGAAAGTCAATTCCGACTTGACATACGAGAATCTATCGAATTATCGAACTCTATCAAAATCATGTTCATGTCAAACGTCTTTGATCTCTCAAAAGAGTAATCCAATTTTATGAATCATTTAATATATGATTCAATTAATGATTCGATATGATCTTTTAATTAATGGAGAATTTTCCGGATTGTTTGCTGTTGGATAAAGAGCTTGAGCAGTTCTGACGAGGACTGTACGCAGAAGGCAACGGAGTAACCGAGTAAGTACTCTTGCTTACTTACTTACTTACGGTTACCGCTCCTTTCCATTTCCACTCCCCCTTTCTATTCGAACTTGCCTTTCGAGGACCGTCTTTTCCCGCGGCCGCACGCTTCCGGTTCCGCGGCAGATTTCCCGCTGCGCGAGAAACAACCGCGTTCTCCACGCTCAAGCTCTTCCGACCGATTTCCCTCTCGCTTAAAGTTAACCGCGATGGTGATATGAAATTCTGATCCATGGTTTCCCTGACGTTGCGCAACAGCAAAGCGTCTGCCACGAAATTCAATTAACCATCCCACGTAATTAGCCGCCCGTCCATGGTGTGTAAAGTACAATAGTTCGATCGTATTGCTATTGAAAATAGCTTGTCTTTAACGTACGAAGTTGTGAAGAATTTTTATTCAGAACGAATCGATAAAAATGAATGACATTTGTTAATCACTATTTTTATCGATTATGTACGTTTACTATGGTGTTTCCCACTGAATCAATGAAAACGCTCGCACGCGATACCTTTCGAATCGTCGATTATTTACGCGAGATTCGTTGTTCGTCCGCGATAAGGTTCGAACGTTGAACACTTATCGTCGAATCGATGTCGAATGCCGCGGTTTAATTGCCGCGTGCATTCGCGGTCTAATTAACAACCGCGTTATGTAACGTATTCGTGTAGTTGGCGCGGATTATCGCAGTTCAGCGTGGACCATCACTTCTCCAGATTAAACGCATAATCAGCGAATATGTTACGCCGCCAGTACCATTCTTCTTTATTTCGAAACGATCCGACGGACCTTTGGTTAGCAAAGGATCGGTTCAATCGGCAGTCAGTATGGTGGAAAATTATTTTTAAGGATTCCTCGCAATTAGAGTTTAATTGGATCCGCATTTCATGCGTGTAATTGAGATAATTCCACGCTCTTGCAATTAAATAAAGATGCGCAGTGTTACATATTAAAAGCTTTTGAATACTGTATAGAAAATTTAATGATGACCGGGTGAGTGCATCATCCTTTGTATTTCGTGCTCGTGCAATAGTTTCCGAGTCGTTTCCGATAAATTTCAGGAGAACGAGGAAGCAATGGTTCTATGAAACACTGATTATACAATCGTCTCGGTGGAAGTGCAAATTGCACCGAGCAAGAAATGTGATTTCAATAAAAACGGAGATACCCCATGGGCAAGACCTTGCACGCATTTCTTACCATAGACTACTCGGAAAATTGCGCGGGGAAATTCGCTCGTCCAACTTTTTACACAGTTCTCACACTGTCGTAAATAATTAAAAGTTTATTAGGGTTACACAACATGCTTTTAGGACTTCTAATATTTATACTCTTGCATTCACACGACAGACTGGGTATTGATTTATGTACAGAAGAACCGGTTATTTAAACGTGTAATTTATGTTTGCATTATAAAATTGGCACAACGTGCCATGGAATACGAACAAAGCAGTCGCGTCTCATCGTTTTCACTTAAAACCGATTCGAATCTTCTCTTCGTAATTTAATTTCGATTCAGTTTCTCGACGTGCGTATACGTACATCGATACGAGTACTCGCGAACGTATCCTGCTCGCCAGATGCGGACCGAACATATGGTGTGCCACTTTTCAGAAATCTCGGGGAACCGCTACGCGACGCGTGAGCTTTACGACACCAACCGTTCGCGCGTACCCGTTTGCCCTCTCATCATCGTTTTTCACGTTCGCTGGCCCTGTGGCCCGCGCGAACAATTAGCGCGAGCTCGGCCGACGATTACGCTACACCTTGACCCCGAACACATTATAAGACGTCGTGATCCTCGCGAGAAAATCGCTGCCTCGCGCTTCACGGTCAGCGTATCGGTATTAAACGTAGATACTCATTCGCTCATTTGGCAGATGTTAATGAGAATCCCGTTTAACTCCTTTTATTTTTACGCGCACTTTTAATTCCCCCGAGAAACGTTTCACTATCCAGAATAACAGTCAGAAGAAAAATCGCATAACTCGTCGAATTAATAACCGTGAAGGTAATAAAACCGCGGATGTCTAATAGGATTTGTCTTCGGATCGATTCGACGAGGATTTAGACGGACAATAATCGTGGTAACCCACCCATGATGCAAAAAGCGAACGCCGGTGGTTACCGTTACTATGGATTTATTAATATTCATGATGTCAGCGATACGCTCGGGTATTGCGATACAAGGTTTCCTTGTACCCTATTCATCGGAGGTGTCCGTTTCTCGGAAAAACGAGCAACCGCGTTTCTCCCGGTATGCAGCCAATAATGCAATCCGATTGATCGTTGCGCAACGATATTCTGCTCTACCGTCGCCGATACTGTTTTCCACGCTATGTTACACGTTGATCGATGCCGAGTACAACTCGAACTATCTCTAATATCTATTTGCGCCGCTCCCTCCTCGTTCAAAATCGTTGTTATAAATAGACGCCCGCGTTTTTAAGGGATCGTGCGTATGAAGGTGCGCACTGGTGTTAACGTGCGCGTGTTCCAGCGAAATCAATGACAAGTTACACGTGATACTTCTCATTGATTTCGATTAATGAACTTGGTGTGAAACGTGCAAAGAAGGCTTTCATCGGTTAATTACTCCGGAACGCGAGAGAGAATATTGATGGCAGTGTTTAGGCGAGAAATTGTTAGCCGGCCGTCATTGTCCCGGTAATTGCCGGCCGCGGAATGATTATTGACTCGCCACGTCGCTGATTACAGCGACGGGACGCACCGGCCTATTAAATACGTTTCCCCGCGAGGACGTGGTCGTTGTCTAAGGTCACGGATCCACGGACGGTTTTGAATTATGCGCCTCGATCCCTGCCATTGTGCTAAGGATAGGATTGAGTCACACCCTGATTTTTTCACCGTTTCCTGTCCTTTTTCACCGACCGCCTGCTGTTATTATTACTTCTTTGTTTTCTTTTCCCCGCCGCAAAATACTTTGTTGCAGACGTTAGCTCTGATGAACAGCCGATGATTACAGGCATTGTTCGGTTGTTATTTCAGGATTGTTGATTGATCAACAGGGTAAACAGGGATCGATGTTATTTTATCTTTTCTGAATCCATCGGTGCATTTTTTACTCCGTCGCGATCACATTTTTCGTTCGAAAGAAATCGTTAATATAAAATATCACGCGAGAGATATAAATATAAATCGTATCGATCACTCGAGGGATAGCGTCGCGTTTCGTCTCGAAACTGCGTTGATCATCGACGATCGACGTTTGTGAACGGTGCCAACGCGAACTTTATCAAAGCGTGTTAACTCGCGTGACATCCTGAGCGACGCAGCAGCCTGTCGGTTTTTCCACCTTCAAAGGGACGAGTGCCATCAAACGTGCCGTGCGTATTCCACGTGTTTGTATGCGGCTCACGAGCCGAGTACAAAAACGTGCTGCGTGAAAAAATTCATCGTTAGTCCGCGTTTATGTAAAACGTGAAGGCTCGAAATTGAAATGCAAAACAAATTTCTATACGGATTTCGTTTGATCAATCGGTATCGCAAATGCGTTTGCATAAAAATTGCATCCCTCGGGCGAATTCTTTGTCCAAGGATCGTCGACGCGAGAGGATCCATTGGCGAAATGATTTCGCGATTTAATCGGCTCTATCAGGCAGCCGGCCGTCAAACGCGCGAGGAATAAATGCTTTCGTTTCACCCGCGGGTCAATATGTTCTTGCCGGCATACGGAAGCATACCTATCATGCATCGCGTTCGCTAAGACGGATAACCTTCCGAAGGTCAGCGCCTTTGGTCCTGGACAGGGGATATCGCGCAGAAAAAAAGGTTTACCGGCGTCTAACAAATTGAATGCATTTTATTAAGTTTCGAGATGGAACGGTCCGAGTGATTCAGCCCGCGAACGAAAATAATTAACTGCATGCCTTTATTAATGTGCATCGAGCCGGTATGAAATGAATTAAAACTCGACACTGCGTTCGCAATTCTGCAACACTGAATTCGCAATTTTTATACTTCACTCATTTTCAAACGAATTAAGTGAATCTGGGAAAGGATCACAGATGGAAATCTTCTAAGAATGAGATCTCGGAAATAGTTTCGAGTTTTCGAAGAAAGCATGGAAACACAATAGCAGAGATAGCTTGTTACTCCGGCAAACATATATCATCTACTATAATTTTACAATTAGCCAGGACTTGATTAGCGTCTCACGGTAGTAAAAGAAAACTGGCAATTGAATAATTATAGGAGTAAACACGGGAATTAAACGGAATTAACTCGAGCGTGGATCGTTAGAGACTTCAACCGTGAAATTTCAACCGCAAACTGTGCAAGAAAAGTATAAAACAAATATCGGTAGGTTGATTAATACTGTCCACAAATTGCCTCATCTTTCTACGTTCTGCAGCCGACCTTCTTTTGCAACAATGTTATGGATGAGACCGGGCCGTGTGCGAAGCTAAGAGAAAATTATAATAATAATCAACCGACGTATGATCGAAATGTCCGAGACAGACGCATTTTTTAAATAACGAACCTAATGAGCTTATTGCGAATGAGCGAGTATGAATTTAAAAACTGAAACGAAAGAAACAGAGCGTGTCTGATTCTATTTAATTGTAAGACATGGAAACAAAAATTGACGTTTCTTTTAATTAACAACCGGACACGCTTTGAAATTTCTTTCTAATTCGATTAATCGTCAGAGCATTTTTATTTTCATGAAACTTTTTTCTATTAATCCGACAGTTGAAAAGCAGAAAGCTGTCTGTCAGGAAAACCACGTCGTATGGTAATCTGTTAGAGTAGCCGGTATCAATCAATGAAACGCACGAGCTGGATATTCTCAATCAGTGATTCCGTCGGATAAAAAGGACTCATTAATCGGCTCGTAAATAACCATGAAGGGTTGACGGACTAATGAAAATATCAATGACGCCGCAAAAACAGTTGCCCCGCGAAGCCAGACGTTGTTCAACCCTCTTTTTCACGTCGATTTGCGGGTATTCGTCATTGCAGACACCTCGCTCGATCACGCGCCGATGGAAAAAACGTGGAATCGCGGTTTCGATGCTCATTTCCGTCCCAGCCTCGACCCTTTTTCCGTCGTAATATCGTATCACCGCATTCCATCCCCTTGTTACGCTTTACCACATTTTTTATTACACACTTTTCTGAGGCTGTCCAATGGTCGATCGATTCTCATAAATCTGTCCCCGTATTGCCGTTTCAACTATTCTCGACTCGAGCGTGTCAGCACGTGATCCAGTTGCCGAGTTCCGGTGAATTAGAAGAAGCCACTCGGAGTTCGATGCGTGCTCACGAATCTCTTGAAGAATGTCGAGCCTCCGGTGGTCTCGTTTTTACTTTTACTCGGTACTGGTTCGACCGACTTCGTTAATCCAAGGCTGTGGGCGACGCGACGTGCATTTATCCCTAGCTCGTAATTTGCTCGAGCCCGGGTCGCCCCGAGCACGATTATTAGTACATATTTAACAAACCGCCGCAGCCACTGTGCCATTTAAGGGGAAACCGCGGATTGACGCAAGAAGTAAACGCCGAGACAAATTCGAGTCGACCTTCGTACATAAAAGAAAAAACAATTCTCCGAGCGTGGTACGAGAATCTTTGAGAGATCCCTTAAGAAAGGACGTGTCCGTTTAATAAATGGTTCGTATAAAAAATTGAGGGGATTCGAAAAAAGGACGATGTGCTCGATGCCGCATAAAGAGAAATGGCATCTGTACGACGAAGAGGAGCAACGCGAAGTTCGCTGGCTACTTTTAGCCATTCATAAATATTAAACTCTCAATTTCTCTCGTGGCCATGTTCGCGCTGTCTCGCGGTTCGAACAGACCGGTAAATTGTGCAACCCGGCGATGATGTATCGATCGCGCATCTGACCATGCGTGTCCATGCACGCGCGGCCTTCGATCTTTGATCATTTGCCATTTTAAATTGTTGCACACTCCTCTGAATATAATACGGTCCTCTCGTGGAAACGAAAGATCGTTAATGATCCATCGTCGAACGGTTCGGACGTGCAACTGGTATTTACTAAAACTCGGCTATTAGCGTAAATTCGTAGATATTAGAATCTCGCGCGGGAGCATTAATATCGATTAGAACCGTAATTAGATAGCCAGCTAGATTAGGCTATTAGCTTCTGCAGATTATTACAGCTCATCCTTCACGACCCAGGATCTCCTAACGTTTTACTATATCTAATACCATAATTCCCCTAGTTATCATTACCCTTGACACTCGTTACCCTAACTTCGGCTAATGTCCTCAGAATATCTAATAACCATTTAACTCTGGGGATAAAATAAATAATAATCCGTTAACTTTCAATCGTCTCTCGACCGACATTCATCAGCTACCTTTCAATTATTCTCCAACGATCCATTTTTAATTCACTTAATCGTCCGTACGTGAATATGAATTTAGTAACGAAATAAGTTCTAAGCATGCCGGCGCGAGGATAGCTATTTCCCGGTAATTGGCATCGCGCGGCAAGAATTTTAATTATCCCTTCTTTGGGAGATTGCGGCAAATGTTTCATTAGCAGATAGCTAAGTACGTAAGCATGCACTTTCCGTTGGTAGACGTTTTTTTTCAAATCGTCGGAACCCCGTGTTTACAGTTATTTCATCGTTTCCGCGGATGCCTCGGGGACGAATGCGTGCGATTAGCCTTTTACGATCGAGTCACGAGCTCCCACACTCCGTTTTCCATGAACTGGGTCAGTTAATACGAGAAACCGTGTCCAACAGAGAAAGATCGGCGATTAGATAAGGAAGCGATAAGACTCCTTATACAGGATCTTAAATAAGGATGTAAATAAATTTCCTTGTAGTAAGCGATTTGTTCTAAACATGCGATACACAAACGCAAGAGCGCGTTACGTTTTCGCGCTCCCGGTAAAAATTGCGCGCACGTGGCTAATATTAGTGCAGCATTGTTCGATGATTTTTCTTCTGCCCGGAACGGAGATAATTCGAGGCACACATACCGGGTTTATGAGTGTATCGCGGGATAGAGAAGGAATGCCTCTAAATACCGGTTACACGCGGCCGGCCAATGCTTGCAACGCGCGGCGCAACTATTATTTCTCTCGCGAGCAAAGCTCGGATTTGCTGCCTTCCTAGCATCGCACGCGAGCCGCGTGTACTACACACGTGGCTCGACCCTTCATCCGTGATTGCTTCCCGTAGGATTTTGCATTTCTGAAAGCTGCGCATATTCCTTTTGTCCGTATAGATCCCGACGTGTCGAGGTTTCTTCTGAATAAAAAAATTACCCTGTGCAGCTGTGCGAAGCTTTTTCGCGGCCGACTTGCGTCCATAAATTTCACTGGCTAGAAACGAACGACCAGATAGACTGGTTTTCTAAATTGCCCGCACGACTTTCCTACGTGAATACTCTCGTTCGAGAGAAAGCCAATGATCTAATGAATCGTTAAATCGATTTTCAACGACTCATCCTGCGCCAGGAAATTGCCGGTTACCTCTTAAGTGTTTTACCTGAGAAGCTCTATTAAACGTGGAATGGGAAAAGCTCACAGTTTGTCATTCCTTCGATTTTACAGTTGCTCACCAATTTAATGAACATACAAGCTCGAGGCTACATTGAAATTATTATTAAAAATTTAATACGTGAAGTATGAAAAATTATCAGTGACTCTAATCGTACAATTGTTTTCGAATTACGTTTTCATCGAGTCAGCTGAAGGCCAGATTTTCGTTGGACACGGATACGTTTACCGTGGCACGTTATCTCGTTTTATACCGATGATTGACCCGTGACCCGCGTCCGACCGTGGCCATCGATCGTACGGTTGATCGGTATCTACGCTCGCAAGGAGCAAGGATAAAACGGTTACTAGCGCGATGCACAGCAGCGTATTTGTCACAGCGGCGATCACATGGGCATCGACACTTTCGCAATGTGTTCCGCGTGCCCGGCGTGTCTCGTGGCCAGGGCAGCGTGCAATCGCCGTTCAGCGGCCGAACATATACACTCCCGTTCATAAGTTGCTAGCACGTTAAATTATACGTATCCGTGTCAAACGCGTCATTAAAGATTCTAATCCCATGTTACCGTGGAAACATAGAAAAACCGACGGGATACCGTTTTCCTTGAACAAATACAGGGGAAAAATGTGTTAGAGATTTTTGACGATCATAGCGCGTGAAACGGGACATTAGAGCTCTAATGGTACGCTTTGAACGTTTAGCTTCAGACGCATATTACGCGAAATTAGTATCGAGACAATCGTGTGTATATCGTCTATCTATCACCGATCTGTCATCGTTCGTTATTTTATTTTTCGCGAGTACAGTGCACCGTGCTCGAAATACCAACATTCCCAAGAAACCTTTCGACGAAACCTGTCTATTTGCGATGATTCGTGGGATCCCAGCCCCTATCACGCGATACTTCCCCCAATCACGCGATAAACCCGTGAGAAAACATCCTTCTTGGCCCCTCCTGCGCGACCATAAATCCGTGCCCGCTGCGATTCCTATCCTACAGCGATCAGAGAGCCACGTGGACAGAAAATCCATAGGAAATTCGCGATAATAATAATAACTCAACGTTTTATTCCTACGTACTGAACGTTTCTAACTGATTCCGTCGCAATTTGTACGGTCGCGAGTGAGCGAGTGGCAGAGGTGTAAAAATGGTCCGTACCGGGGCTTCGGTAACCCGACTCAGCGCGCGTCATCGATTCACCTTTCAGCTCCGTGAACAATTTTGTGGACAGTTAACGCCCGTCGGCTAGGCGAGGGATTCAACGTTCGTGTTGCGCGGCGCGCGGGTATAAATACGAGCATGCGGCGCGGCGCGGCGTTCGAAGCATTTGTCGCAGTTATTCGAGCCGATGGTGCAATAACGGGGCGTACGATAGTAAATCCTGATTACTATTACTGATACGGCCGCAAAAAGCTACCCGCTGGTAATGTATACGCGTGCCCGCGCGCCGTCCGCGATACACCCACACGCGCGCACGCGTCGAGTAAGTATGTACTTACTTAGGTTTGCACCGCAGCGTGTTTCACCGCCAAGATACGGGAAACCTTTTAACGAATGTCGAAAAGTTCACTGAACCCATTATCGCTCGCCTCGACCCGGCTGAGAATCCGAATAATCGCGTCTGACACTTCTACCCTGGTTAGACGATCTAAAAGAAACGTCCGCAATATATTCTGGTGGTTCGCAAATTTTATTGTTCGACATTTTGGCCCCTGGGTTTTTAGTACCGTTCGTTACACTCTTGTTACGATTTTCACGTGCCACCGTTCAAAGCCTGCATTAATACGTTTCGGGATAATCGTTAATCTACTCTCTTTGCGCGTTTCGTAACTGAATGCGCGAAACTCTTAATAGCGGCACACATCCATTGTGAAACCGTCTAATCCCGCCTCATAAAATTATCCAGCTTTTGTAACCCTATCCAAATTACAACCTTACCCGATCTTAAGTAGGACATTGAGCAATCTTAGTTAACGCGAAGTTCCATACGGTTCGCAGTCAGAATCGAAGTTCGCGAAGAATTCACCGGTGTAAAACACGGAGTGAATTTTCCTGTGCAAAAGGTCGAGCGAAAACTCGAACGGCTCGGCCATAGATCTGTCCCATGGGCAACTGGTCCCATTATACCCGGTCGCGGGAGAAAACCCGGTCCCCATAAAGCAATAACACGCAGACAAACGGACGTCCGGACGTGTGTTCGCGGCTGCGGAACGTTTTCACGGGTAACAATCGTGTTCTCACTTTCAATAAACCGCTCGGCCATAAATAACCGGTGCAACAAGCCGCGTGCGCGCGCGTTTCGACCCGGAAAAAAGGCCGATCGGCGTTTTCAGCACCGCAGCTGCGAGCTCGTTCCTTTGTTTGTTAAGCGGTTCTGCTTCGCGGCAAAAATTTACCTTGAAACCGCGAATGCTCGTTCGACCGCGTTTCCACACGCAAAATCGTGCTCGGCGTTTTACAAATTAACGTCACGTTTTTCAAATCGTCCAAGTTTCAGCTCGCCTGAGAATCCGCGGTCTATTTATCATTCATCGTACGAGCCGAGTAACGAGCAACAAAGCTTGAAACAGAAACCGTAGATCGAGATTCGACACGGGAGTAAATTCCAACTGGTGACACCTCGTTCGATGCCTAAAAATGTCGCGTCAGCGCACCGGGACCAATTACAGCAACAACGTATCGGAAAAGGCCGAGATTTAATAGTGATAACAGCGATAGCGTCCTCGAACGTTCGGCCTCTGTCGCGGGGAAATCAATTGCTAACAGATACACACCGCGAGATAACGAAGCTACCATTAGGTCTTAATTAAGAACGCACGTTCTCGGTTCGCCCGGTTGTGTCGATCTTAATAAAACGTAATTATCAACCAGGCAGTCGACTTCAAATAGAGATTACAAAAAAGTGCATGTAACATTTATAGAATATTACAAACTGCATTTTTTAAACGTTTACCTGAAACGTTTCGTTTTGCATAAAAATGTGCAGTTTGCAAATAACTGATCACGTTCACGACAGTTTACGATCTTCTTTCCTGCACTCGTTCCTTGAACGCGCAAAAAATCCAACGCTCTAGAATCTGGAATACCTGCACAATAATTTATACCAAGGCCGGCTCGGAGCGACTAGCATCATACGAGATTCTCATCCTTGGCACGGCTCCGGCTGGCAAACAGAACGTGATCGATGGTTCACGCATTTTTATGCAAAATCATTACGGTCAATTAGGAAACGCGTTCTTACCATTGTACGCATACGATTTTATGAACCGGATTTTTTGCGTGAAACGCGATTATCGAGCCTTCGAGCGATTTATCGCATAGATTTTAATAATTCCATGCATAAGCGCGATTCAAAAGGTGGCACGCCCTTAGCAGAAGAAGGTGCAATTACGCTTGTTGCGCGCTCGCGTGCAGCCAGACACTGTTAGACACGGTACACCGCGAGTATCTAAGCACGTAGGTATTACTGCGGCTCCTAAATCCCCCGCGACCACGCTTAAATCAATCAGCGTAATTAACGCGCGCTTTGTACCGCTAGCGCTAGAATCCAAACCGCTCGCGGTTACTTTTCCAGTGCTTTCTTTGCGTGTCCCTCTCCCACCGGCTGATCACGCATTCTTCCGTTCTCCCAGCCTCCGAACTCGTCTCAACGCCACCGTCTATTCGTAATTTTAATTCTCGATATTCGAGTGATTCGAAACCGTTCAACGATCGACGTCAGTCAATCGAGTCAAGAATATTTTATTCGAAACTATCCCTGAATCTTCGGGCTGATTGCCGTTCAATCCTACGGAGATTCTTCTGCGCGCTATTAATCGCGCGCAAGATGCGATTCACTTTTGATTTCAAAGGCGCGCCGCGATTATGAAACTGGTTCTTGCGATCCTCCCGTCTCTGCAGCAGAGACAATTAGTGGCGCCAGATAACGGTTACGCAGGAGATTCAATTGCCGTGTACCGACGCACGTGTGCAACTCGAACGGACGCAACGGAAAGTCCCGAGTCTAAATTCTAGTTGCGACGGATCAGACTTCTTACATGGTCGCTCGGTAGGAAATGAAATTTACTTTGGATTATTTTATGAATCCTCTTTATTTTTTTTTCCCGGCGTCGATTAATCCGATTTTATTAGATAACTCGATGTTACGCGTTGTATAATCGCGCGGAACGAGGTAGCATAAATTATTTACGATTAGATACACAATAAATTACGTAGTGAGATTCTAACAGCGTTCCAAATGGATATTATCGTGCTTCTGTAAAATCGTCTTAGATTAAGCATTGCAATTTTATTGGTAATAAAATGTTTAGGGTTGTTCAGATTTCTATGTAAATGCTATCAGTTGTCTATCAGCCGGTTTATAGTTCTGTCGTATCGTTAGACCTGCAAATATTAGCTCGTATTAATTGATATTATTCAATGTTTAAAGTATTTTTATACGACGAACAGAGATTGTTAACCTTTTCAACTTGTAGCAAATCACGTTTAATCACAATGTTCATTGCATAACTTGGATCACTCGGACCATTGAGGTGGATTTTCTATCATTCCATATGTTCCAAGCTTAGTAAAACGCGGGAGTCGTAAAAAATAATCGAATATAAGCTAAAAGGTCATAATGAGGACGTTGTCTCGGCTTTCACCGATCCAGCCAGGAAATCCTTATGCAACGCAGTGGAATCTCATTGCAACCCGGCCCGGTGTACGTTTCCACGTACAATGAGCATGTTTCATAAATTTGTCTCATCCCGTGCTTTCACATCCACACGCTCTTTCACATACATATGCAACATGTACTAGACTCGATTCGAAGTTTACGCAACAGGCATTATTCAGTATTACATTTGCATTTTCAACACTTTTTATCGCGGCAACTCTGTTTCTTTTAAATCCTTCCCATTCCTGGGAGCAGAATATTTTTCCTTGGTGAGCGATTTCCGATCGCGATGATTTGTGATCGAGGTTCGCTGAATTTCGCTACCGGAATCAAACATGACGTTAATTCGGTGAATTTCGTTGATTTATGGCGACATTTAAAGGTTAATTAATTCCTCTGGTTCGACCTCTTTAATCCTTTGACAAACACTTATCTTCCGAATGATTTTAAAAAAGAAATCCGAATGATTTTATCAAAGATTTAGCCGATTGTCGGCTTGGAAACCGCTTGAGAACGGAGTTGGCGATGCCCATTGAGAAAAGAACGCCGCGGTTCACGTTTCCACGTTTTTATCAGTATCGACCGTTTTTCCCCGGCGACTGTAAAACTCGAGATCGCATCGGAATCGCGCGCATAACGAACCTACGAATTCCCCGGGACGCGCGAGCCTTCCAGAGGGAAGCGCGTCTGACAAGACAAAGGACATCGCTTCCTCATAGCTGATGGGATTCCTCTAACGGTAACGTTTAACGAAGATCCTCGCTTGAAAATTATTACTGTATCGCGTCGGCCTTCCATCATCCTTTTACTCATTCTTTTAACATTCAGATCCGTGCATATTCGTAACGATCATTTAAAAACGTCATCAACATGTATAAAATGAATCTGACCATCTGCGATTGTAAATAAATGTTAGTATCTAATAACGAATCGATGTTGAATTTCCTAATAATTGTTCAAGAACAGATTTCATACGAGTTGATTTAACCGGCGTGTAAATCTTTACTCTGTTCTATTTGCACAGAGCCCTTAACGCAGTCTCTATTAAATTCTCTAGGCACGAAGCGTAACGGCGGTTGACGGGCTTATCAAATCGCAGGCTATTTGCGATTCTCATTACGCGCGTTACAATAGATGACGCGGTGATATCTATCGTTATACGCGGGACGCGTGCAACGGAAAAGCGGCGGGAAATTTCCAACGGGCAATTTCACGGGTCAACGGCGGTCGTGCGCGACTCCGGGGCTCCGTGCGTTTCCTGACGCGAACCTCGCAAAGGTGCAGCGGCCGTGGCAGAAACGCACCTTGACGGCTGAACGGCTCTCCCGATTCAAGCGTAACCGTGAACCACCGAGAAGTCATGCAGAAAATCTCGTAATTTTTGTTTAATCGACTGGCTCGGGCATTTATAAAAAAAAAAATGAACGCGTGAGACGGCGAGATCCTATTCGGTTTTAAGAAGAAGTCGACTTTCACTTAATGACGGTGTAGCAAAAATTGACAATGCCAGAGATTACATACTGTGCGTTCATTAATTAATCATTAAGTATTTTCATTGAGAAATGCAATTCAATTCATTGAAACAGCCCGGATTACTCAGCGGGAAAAAATGTCGAGTCACTCGCTGAGTCGAGGCGGCGGCGGATTCATCAAAAAAACGTTGACAGTCTTCATAGATCGAAGAACTATGAATAGAAAACGCTGCGTCTTGGAAGGCGACAAAGCAACTTATAATTTTCTATGAATCTTGCATCTATAAATATCGCCGAGTTGCATAATTCAAAGAATGATCATTTTGTAATCGATCGGTCGAACTTTCATTTTCTTAATAGCGATCCATCTCCGGGTCAACTCCGTTTCGAGGGACAATGAAGTATTTTTAAATATTCCGTCGTAGCTGCGATTCGGGCCGTGTTTTGATCTAATTTGCACGTGAACAGCGTCTCATTTGCACAAAGCAATGACACCTGCCGAAGGATGTCGAGATAAAGGAAACTGTGACCCTCGCGACATGCCGAGCCATTAAACGCAGAGGGAGAATCGAACCGGATGCCGGGCTCGGACAAATCTGCATTTTGATCCGGCGATCCTATCGCCGACCGACATTACTGGAAACTGTAGCGTCATTAATTCCGCGCAGCCCCTTGTTGCTTAAACGAAACAGATACCGTGTCCATTAACTAGTCGTCCTGATGTATGATCTCGCCAACTTTCGTTCCTTTGCTCGTTGATTTATTAATATCAATGTCGCTCAATATTGCAATACGGTTCATCTCAGAAACGCATTGCATCTCAGAAACATTATTTGCAAACATACTTTTATAAACAACCAATCAGCATTTTTAATAGTATTTGGAGATTTCTCGAAGTTTCATCTCGCGTCACGTGAAACGCTTGTCGCACGCTTGTCGCGTGCAAAGAGTGCGATAGAGCGAGTGAGAGAGGCGTGCATCTGCTTGCTGGCACGAAGGAGCTAGCTCTTAAACGGCGTCTCTCCGCAAAACAAGTGGTCTAGCCAGTCCGAGCAAATTACCCACACTTATTCCAGCCACGGTGTAGGTACCTAGCTCTGGCGTATGTGTACGGGAACGTAGCCGGGACGTCTTCATTCGACATCGACAGCAGCAGGCCGCGGTCTCCCCGACCTGTCCCGTTGCACAACATTTTTCCGGTCTCATCGATAATTATCGACTTCCATACCCCGTCACGAGATTCACTGCACTCGTCTCCTTTCGTCAGAGCTTCAGATTCTATTAAAATCTGTACAGCGATTTTAAATGTAACACTGAAGAAAAATTCGTAGGATCTTTCTTGTAGAGGACGTCAGTGCCCATAGCTTTCTTTTTCTAAAAATTTTTTACTAAAACAATGTAAGAACTGAGATACGTTCTAATATGCTCAGTTCGTACATTCACTGGGTGGTTAAAAACCGTAGATTGAAGCAATCTGTCGAAAGACTAAGTTTCCTAGCTCGATCAGGATGGTGATCAATCTCGCTGGTAACTCTATTTAACAGTAATTGCGAATTAATATAACGCTTCACGTATCCTCTCCAGCGTTGACGTATCGAGACGGTTACTCCTGCGTAATTATAGTCCAGAACGGTTTCACCATCATATTATAAATGACCCAACGCTCAAATTTTTAACTATTCACCATGTGCGTGATTAACTAGTTCAGTCCGTCTATTATTATAATTCACATGGTATTAACGTTAACTAGGTGGTTCAATTTAAATAATAATATTATGACATGTTACTGTCTTTTAACTTTGATGAAATTCGAAGAAACTTCATTGAATTATTCTTCCTCCGTTTGTAACGGTACAAGAGAATCTTTGAAGCAGTGGAAGCTCGAAGGTGCGGCCCGAGTTTTAACAATTGGCTGGCGTAAAAAGCGGAGGCTCAAGCTGTATTTAGAAACGGTCGATGTTCATGGCGATCAAATTATCAGTATAATTCAACCGCGAGCATTCTGGGCATTAAGCGAACGTCGTTTCCATCAATCTCCCGTCGGTGATCGCGGATCTACCTACGGTCTCTCGCGCGTAATCGAATTCCATCGTTAATTTGTACACGCGATTTCTGGGAGCCCGCTGGCTCGTTTCACGGCACCATTATTCCCCGGCAGTCCCAACGGGCAGCCGACCATATCGCGTTCCTTTAAAGGCTGTTTTCGCGCCGCTGCCAATGATAAAACTACGCTCGTAATTGCGCGCGGGGAGCTAAATCAATCTTCATTCGACTGACGCGGTGGGTTAATGCGAGCGACGGCGCAAAAAAATTCGAAAGGTAGCGAATAGAGATTTTCCCTGATCGAGATAAAACAATTTCTCTGGATGGATTTAATGACTGATTCGGTACGATTGAATCGGACGCGTACGGGACTCGGTGAACCGTAGGGAAGTCCAAGGAGCCGGACGTTCTCGTGACCCGTGGGGTAGAGAAAAATTCCGAAACTCGGAAAGTTCGAACGCGTATGAATTATTCCGCGGACGTCGACACGGCGCACGATACGCAATTAAGCCGGGGCCCCGATGAATTGCAAATACAGTCGTTAGCTCGGCATTACATTCGAATGCTTTCAAGAGCGTCCGCGAGCCACGAGCGGAATTTCAATCTCCCAGCAAATGGAACACCGCGGTCCCATGCCGCGAAACGTGTAAAGGTCGGCAACGCGACGGGGCCTGGATGATGCCCCGGGTCGGTCGTTACCCAGGCTAAGTGGCCCCACGTTACGGTGATCAGGGTAAGTGCTCCATATTCCGCGTGCTGTTTCGTCGAACGACCAGATAACACGCGAACTGGACCGCAGGTACCGCGATTTACGACCACCGCTGGCCACTCGTCTTCCCCCACGTGTCCAGATCGGATGTATCCTTCTTGGAAAAAGCTTCGCCAGATATTTCGTCCCTTACGATCTCCAGTTCGACGACTTTTCATTCGTTTCTGATTCCTTTGAAACGTTTCACACAGTAATATCGTCTTGATCTGTCAACGATTCAACGAACAGGGTTCCCAAACCTCGACCCAGAAGCCCGTAGCCATCGAACGGCGTCACGGTTCGACCGACACGTATCGTCCTTGACTATTGTTATCGCTTATCCCACTTGTCGACTTTCCACACGGGTGAGGAACAACCCGTTCAAGGCTGTCTCTCCCTCTCCGATCTCGTCTTTTCCTGAAACCGGTAGAAAAAGCCTCCTACTTATCCTCGATGGTGTCGTAACGAGCCTCCAGAAGATTCAAGAAGACGTCTCGAGTCAGGGTTCCATGAGAGGCCTCGGACGTTTTACACGATCTTTGTATTTAGTACTTGCACTATTCATACCGTCACCCATTATGTAAATCTTTTCGTACTACACGGGTAAAGTAATGTGAGAATCTTAGCTACCATGGGATTTTATATGGCGGTTCGAATATGTTCATACGATGTTATTTTATTTTTCTAGTTTGTAGTTTTATGAAAGTCGCGACATATTGTTGTAGCAAGTTTCTCGATGATGCGATTTGGTTGTGGGAAATTTTCGAAGGCTCACGGAAGCCGAGTCGACAATGAATCTAATCGCGTAACGTAATTGGCCAGCGAGAGAACGGTTTCGCAACGCGTCGTCTTGTCGCGTCTCCCGTTCCGGATCGAGTCAGTAAGTCAGTCAGTCAGTCAGCCGGGTTCGCTCAGCCGTGGGATTGGATCCCGACGTGCTAATGAGCGCCCGCGGTTACGCAACGCTCGTTAGAGTCTCTCCCCGACGAGGATCGCTCGTCCTCGCCGGGCGTGTCTCCTTGCGACATTCCGCGCCGACTCGTTTAGAAGTAAGATTGCCCGACGGAACTGACAATGAGTAGTTACGTTTCGAGAAACGAGAAAAGAATTCCCTCGGGCCGCGCACGACGGATGTGAGAACCTGGGCTTGGTTCTTCGATGACGGGAATAGTGTCAAATTTTTCTTATCGCGAAGACGTTTGATCTCCTAAGCGGAATGCTTCATCAATTAAATTGCGACGACAGAAAATAAAATTCTATCGCGTTTGGAATTTGTCATAGGTACAGTCGAATTGCGCTGCGCCTTGGTTTATGAAGGTATTTGAGGCATGTTCACGGCATCGTGACTCTCGATATTTATCTCTTCCTCCTCTTTCGACACTCGCGGAGACGATCCTTCGCCGGGAAGTAATCGAGAGCCCCTTATTACGTTGGTTGACTATCCGGCGCTTGATTATTCTCGCAATGATGGATTAATTAAGTTGCCCCGACCCGATGTTTCAAGCCGCATCAACAGGTGTCGGACGAGCACAATCGATTTCTCAATCAATCTCGAGTACCCCTGCACTGTCTTGGCTTCACCCTTTGTTAGAGCGCGCTCACCTCCCATCTATCGCAAACATTCGTTATTCGCGGACAAACCGATGATCATCGCGTTCATCGAGTAGTTAGCAAAATTATGTTACATTTAATTCCTTCGCGATTCTCCTTCAGCGAATAAGACTGGCGACCGAGGAAAAGAAGATTGCGATTGTTTTCAATGTTGAAATGTTTCAGCTATAAATAAATCTCCATTTACTTTACGAGATCGAAAGATCGGAGAAAAACATTTTATTCCACGACATTCCTGACGCTATAGTCTTTCGTATCTCTGGTTATTACGAATTCGAAGCCGAAACCAGTTTGCAAACGTACTTGAAAACGCCTCCCACAATCTAAATCTCCTTTTACTTCTGCGGCCCGATCAGAATTTCCATCAGCTAGACCGGCAACGGTCTGTCCAATCAAAACCCGCTCGGGACCGAGTAAATCCAATGAGACAGGCGCGTACGGACAGCGCGAAACTGACACGCATTACGTAGCTCGTAAACCCGCGTTCTCGACAGCCGGTCGTCGACTAATAAACGATAACGCCCAAAGATCGCCGTTTGAAAATCCTTCGTCCCGGTTCTCACGCTCGCTCGCTCGTGTTTTCCGCTCGGCCTCTACTGATCCCCGCATTTTTTGCATACACTCGTCATCCTTACGTTTCTATTACAATAGAACAGCTCTCTGAATATTAAATGAATTTGCGTCTGAACGTCGCCAGGTTTGTTCCTGTCGCAACGAAGCAGCATTGCATTTATTAACCTGAAGAGACGAACGATTGGATATTTTTCATTCACGCATTAAGGAATTCTTTATGCTCTTAATAAGAGTAAATCTCATATAAGTATGACGTAACTGTGCGTAATAAGAAAAAAAGGTGTATGTTATTTATGAAATGAATTGATATATGGGGACCGGGACGGGCAGGCCATGGGGCAGCACGTTTCTCTCATTATGCCGGCCGCTCGAAATCCTAACTGTACAATGCAGTCACCCCGCCCAAGGGGCCAGCATCCTCGCTCCCATGTGGACGTGGAACGCAGGAACGTGCTCGATTATTTCGCGGTGTCGAGAGGGAGCGTGCGAGAAGGTCGCGAACACCTCTCGGAATCGGTCACCTTGATTTACGCCCGTAGGTGCTTCACGCATCTCGCCATCGTCGGTTACTCTCTGTTCAGCTCGAACGAATTTGGAAATGATAAGAATCCCCATCCCTGAGGAGCTTCATATTCCGCAGGTTTATAAGGAATGAAAAAAATCTCTCGTTCAGCAAAAAATTGGATCTAACGTGAAATGAATTTGAACCAATTTGAACCTGCAATCTCGAGCCACTGTCACGTTTGCTCTGATATCTGTGTACGTGATTCGCGTTAACAAGTAAAAACCGGTGACACAGGAATAATTAGCTAATAGCGAATTTGAACAGGCCTAGCCGAAAGCGCAGCTTCCGCTCACGCGGCCACCTAATTGGACCTCTATTCCAGCTCGTTGATCGTGATAATGACATTTACATAGGACCCGGTATCGGTTTACGGAACTGGTCCGGCCGCGAGAACACGTTAACGAAACTAATCTCAATTAAGACTGAATCCGATAATGAGGGTCCGATGGCGGAGGCGCGTTCACCCATGCACGCCGGCGAACGAGAGAGACAGAGAGAGAAAGAGAAGTTTATCTGGCTTTCACATTCCAGCGAGCGCGAAACGATTTGCCTTGGTGCTTTATTAACGGGCTTTAATTGCGAGTGCAACAAACCCGGCGCCGTGTTTGGTGCCGATTAATCTCATTTGTCAGGACACTAGCCATGCACTTCCTAGTGGTGGCTCCGATAGACTGTCCCTGATACCGGCGATCGTACGATACGACGAGGGCCTCTGCTCGATAATTAAAAGACTCCAGGCTTCCCGTTTACGCAGAAAATTCCCTGGTCCGTACCTGATTCAAGCCACAACGTACTATTTCTCTGCCTCATAGAATCCTGTTCTCTGTCCGTATTCAAACATCTCGCACCGTTTAACGAACTTCGAATGCCGTGTAGATATGTAAGTACGTTTGTTCCTCGATCTTGTCGTTCGGTACACGAAACCAGTCCCGTTTTTTCAGTGCTCGGCTCGTACCGGACAAGAGTTTCTTCCACGATAAGGTAGTTTTTCTAGCGACCCGACTCGTTCTAGACTCATACAAATCCGTTCTTTGTTACATACCTCTGCGTGTACAGCTATTTCTTGTCTCGTTTCAATCGAGCTTGTCGAGTTAATTGCTCTACTAGCTACTAATAGCATTAGGACACAGGAATTCGCTTGTACAGACGATTTAAACGTTCATTGAAATCTAATGGTATCACAGGAATTCATTGGTTCTCGAAATCTGGTCAGTGGACGTACCTTGACCCGCGCGGAGCTCGTCTTAACCTAGGCTACGCCGGAGGCCGAAACGAAAGAGAAGGTGAACGCAAATACGGCGTAAATCACGCTCGTTCCGCGCACGCAGGCACGTACGCACGCGGGTGAAATCAATCGAACCGAGTGATCGAAGATCGCCAGGCTGGTATCAATAACCCCAATCACCGAGTCGTTAAGGGATCGCGGTCAAGCATGGCCCTTAACGATGCAATTAGAACGCAACGAGGGTGCTCGAATTAGGGTTGATAAATGTCGAGGAACGCCCCCGCTCCGCTCGCTCGCAATCAGAGGCCGACGAATTTATTCGGTACGTAGACGCAATATACCGACTCGGTTCGCGTCATTAATCCTCTGTCGCGGCAGTAATAAGCCCTTAATCTTCTCCAGCCCGGCTACCAGAGTACCTCCGTACACCCGCTTGCAAAAGTATCGCATTTATTGAAAATTATGTAAAACCGAATCGTCCTTAGCAAGTAATTCGAATCTTCAAGAACTGCTAGCAAATTTCTGTGCTCTCACCATTAGGATATTACATAAATAAATAATTTATTGGAATACGTTTGTAACACTTCGAATTAATTTGATTTCGATCAATTATTACGTTTCGTGTAAGACGAGGCGTGTATGCACGTTATTCAAAAGGACGTGCTTCTCACGCGGTCACGGCGACGTTATTTACGATCGTAAAGACACTTTTAGCGCCGCCGCGATTAATAAAGCTAATTAATGCGGTTAATAAATATCGGGCCGGCCGCGTTAAATCACGCCGAAGGCCGGCCACCGGCCGGGGCTTCTGCGGGTTCTACGTGCGATTCTTTTTCTATTTCCCTCACTTCCTCGCTCTTTTCAACTACTTCCAGCTTTCTTATTGCCGAAGCGCGAAGTTGATGGAGTATTGTCCTTGGCGTGAGCATTTTTTCAATGAAATATAATATACGAGTTTAACTAGGAGCATTTAATTCTTCCGAAGCCGTTTCGCGCTCGCCTCGAATACTGAATTTTCAATGATCCCGCTTCGCAATTATTTTTAAATCCGAATCAATAAGAAATTAGTATTTTATTACTTGTTTCTCTTTAAGAATTTATTTAACGTTCTCTCGTGCGGGTGTAACGTTCCATAAATGGTCACAGTTTAACAGTCTGCAATTTCAATTCGTTTAAATGCACTATAAAAAGTGTGGATTTATTTCTACCGCGCCACGTAATCGGTGAAGGTGAAAGTTCGAGGATCGTCCGCGGTGTCCTGTAAATCATTCGACCGGCTCGCGAGGGAATAAAACAACGAGCATTTGCACCACCGCGAGATTTATCGATTACCACCAGACGCATCGCGATAGATTTTTGTATAAATCGCAGATCAATTATGAAGTTGGACAAAATTGTGTTTTATTGCTGTCGCGATTTTTGCTTGAGAAATATTAGACGTTTGATGAAAATCGAGGACCGATCGAATTTCTAAGACGACGACGAGTACCGATGGGTCGGTCGCCAATTATACCAATTACCGAGCGGAATCGACGCGCACGTCGCGCCAACCGAAAGGCGAAACCGCTCATTAAATCGAGCTTTAATATCCTTTCATCCCGTAATGGGACGGACTGGGCTCATCGCAGACCTCACCGCGAACAGGGAACGTTGCCCGGCTCCTGCTGGGCCCGCCTGGGCTCTCAGGGTCGCTCGATCCGAAGTAAGGTCGCGTCAAGGCCGCAGACTCGCTCGCCAGTCGCTCTTTGTAACTCCTCAAATAGTTAAACACGATGCGTTTCCGATACGCTACAAGTTATGTTAATAGCCAATGAAACGACGCTTGAGAAATCGTGCGAAGCTCGTTTTGCAACCGAGGCAATTTTTCATTAATATTCCTTTTACTTTATTGTTCCGAGATCTCGTGTCTGTCACGGGTATCAATTACTTTTATTTATCGGTATACTTTCTAATGATCTTACACGTATGGGGCATTGGAACGCTGCGATTCACATTACAGGAATCCGGCACGACGTCCTTCAATTGTCTATCTTGAAATCTTGACTTTGACTCAGGATAAATATTCTTCGTTCGAAATATATTTACTTAAAAATTTAATTCTATTTCCGATGTTCGAGGTTGAACAAAAGGTGTTCCGACGTTACTTACTTTCGTCCGTTGAAGCCTGACTTTTTATTTCGCAATCTGACGAGGTTCGTGGTCTCGACTTTCGTTCGACATAATACATTACCCTCGCCCGCTCTTAAGCCGCCGATTATGCACGCGATATTTATGCGCGACGAAGACATTAACCGATTTTACTTCTCGTCCGGCGTTAATCGCTTCGGATAAGCAGAAATGATTTTCTTAAGCGTCGACGATTAAACTCGTCGAGGCACGAAGAAAGGGTTTAGGCTTGGCTATAAGTTGAATAATCGATTATATTTGGTAAAACATTTACAAGGTAATAAGACTTTTTTTTGTTCATTTAACGTTATTACATTTACAGGCAAGGCATCCGTCAAAGACCGTACCAACTCTATAGTAATCGTAGTAATTGTATAATGTTTACTTAATAAGAAAGTATTTATACCATCGAATTATCTTTATCGATAATCGCTATCAATATTTAATATAATTACGGTAGCGCTACTCTTATTAATTCTTTTCTCAGGAACAAATACATATTCATTTTTCTGTGTTTCATCTCATTTATATATATATAATATATATATATATATATATTTACCATCATTTTCTGTGTTGCTTTTAATCTTTAATATACATCAATTCGCGATTACATTTAACGGTGTTTAGAGAACTGCACTCCGCGTAGGCAAAACGAGAATTTGGACACAATCCTTTTTCCGAGTGCTTATGCCCCCATGCGTTTCGTGGACGATCGAACGGACAAAGAAAATATTTGTAGCAGTTATCATAGAGAGTATGTACGACGTTTATTGTATGTGTTTACGTATATAAAAGAAAAGGGAGAGAGAGAGAGAGAGAGAGAGAGAGAGAGAGAGATAGAAATGACAATACGGAAACCACCCGTCGAAAGGCGGACAGACAGAGACAGGAAGAGAGTACGTAGCATGTCGTGTTTGCTGAACTATTGCACTATACTGATTCACGGTTAACTAGGCTGCAAAAGCTTGTGGACTCTCCATGTGGCCACTCGTCTTATATACTTTGAACGTGACAATATTTCCGACTGAAACATTGCTGGAATTGCTTGTCTCAAACTTTCGATTAAAGAAAAAAAGAATTATCGTTTTATTAAGAAGAAAACCTTTTAAAAATGAAAACGAAGCAAGTCGTCGACATCGAAATTGTTTATTAATGATTTTGTAACATTCAGCGATTAAAAGTATGCGAATTCTATTTTGAAGTCGTGTTCAAACATCTCCAGCAGTGTTCGAATCGATTCGAATAAATGCCTAAGCTAAGAATCACTCGAGCGACCAGTGATTTGTTCAAAAACGATCCGCTCCTTCTCAGCGAAGAGACGATCGAGTTAAAACGGAGAGGGAAAATGGAAACGCGTGTTGCGTTCGTTTAAACAATCGGCGAGTCGTTCGTCAACCCCTTCTGCCTCCCACAACCCCAGTCGATGGAATGTTAGTCTGTATTTTCACGGACTCGAGAGTTATGGCCATTGATCATCCCCGTAAAACGTATTTTACACAGTGGTGCGTACAGGCAGAGTCGATAAGAACTACCGGTAAAATTAGTCGATTAATCGAATGAAACGAACTTCCAAATGCCCACTGAATACAGAATTTCGATGGAACTCACTCAAACAAGATCGATGGTAAAATTCCAAGCGACAGCTCTCGTCGACTCGGCCTGCACGTATTTATAATATACGCATTTATATAATAATAATAATATTAATAATAATAATATATTCTCTGTATCGCATTGAAAGCAACTCGACTCGACGTTTTCATCTTCGTGATAAACTATGTACAAAAAAACAACTCGCGATAAACTAGTTTCCACCCCTTTCGTTTCGACGTCAGTTCGGGGAGCGAAAATACTAATAATAAAACAAAGCATAATGCAACGTAATCGTGGACAAATTAACGAAATAGAATGAGAACGATCTCTGTGATGGTCGGCCCGATCCTTTTCCCGAATTCGTTGGAGCGACTCGTTGGTCCAACAGAGAGAACAATTTTCTGTCCAATTAAAGAGAAACAAAAACGATAGGAAGAAATTCGCACGCGTGTTTACACACCGCTACGTGTATTATTAATAAATCAGTGTTCTTTGGTAACACACAGTGATGCGTCCGGAGACCACAAATACGATTTCAACGTATTGTCCGATCGTGACAAGATGGTCCCGATTAATAACATGCAGCCTTGGCCGAGGATTATCTCTCAACAGAGATTAACGATTGCAAAACTTGTCCTCTTTCGTCATAGATTTTCCCGCGGACTCGGAACAACTTGAAACGTTGATTGATTCATCGTTCCTGAATCTTTGACAGACGTGAAATGATTGGAAAGTTGAGAAACCAAGTCTCGAAGTCGGCATTCGCTGAATCCCCGAGCAAATCTGCACAATTCAAGTACTATACTCTCAACCAGTGCACGATTCGTACGTACGACTATTATCGATCGACTGATCGTTTCCGAGGAAAACTCCATCTTGTCCTTCGAGCTACGTATATACACGATCCCTCTATGTACAACGGTGACTGAAACTTTCGACCGACTCGCACCAAGTGCCGAGACTCGGATCCCCTTTCGGGATACTTTCACGATCAGCCGTATGTACATAACAACAGCGACCCGTGCCGGTCGGGAAAACGGCTGTGACGTTCCGTACGCATAGTTGGAGCGTGCTCTGATCGAGAAAAACGGTCATGTGGCTAGTAAAACTCGCCTGAACGGTATAAAAACTGTTTCGACGTGGTTTCTGACTCCGTTGTCACAGACGATGAAGATCTGTCGATCTGTCGGTGAATCTCGTTTATTATACTGTCGTTCGTTAACTGTACTGCTTCTTTTAAATACTGCTTCAACAGATCTCTGGATTGTTCATCGGAGCGCTTTAAGAAACCGCGACGTCTCACAGTTTTTATGCGTTCGAGCAACGATCAATCACGTCGGATCTCGCAGGCACCCTCGCACGCACGCAGCACGCACTGTCTCGTAATCTCTTAAGCTTAAGCTTATCGATAGTTAAGTAAATATCTGTAAATCCTCTCTATGTACACCCTGTTTGAATAATTCCCTTAAACCTAGCCCGAAGGACCCCTCGGCGTCCTCCGGTGATCCCCACGCCTAGAACTCGGGCGAAATCCAGCCGGTCCTCATCCTCTGTTTAATTGGAGAGCCGCCAGTCTGAGCGAGAGGCTCGCAGTTCGATCAACGTTTCGCGTCCGTCGGGTTAAGTTTCGTTGGGTTTAAAGCATCCATCTCGTTTCCGGTTAAGGACGACGGTGACCCTTCATTAACGGCCGGTAATAATTCCGTTTGCGTGCCGGCGTTCAAGTCTCCGGCTTCTTCGAGGATTCACCCGTTCGTGCGGCTCCTCCTCGGTTGCTACTTGAAAAGACTTACAGGCCGAGCTGGCCACCGGCTAAGTAAACGTAACTCTATGGTTGCTGAAGCAACAATTGCTCGAGCTCGTCGGCCGACCTCAGTAAAAATGCCGCGGACTCTCGATATCCGGTGATCAGTTGCTTGACGGCCGTCATTTCCGTCGCGTTTAGCTTGTGACTCAACAGCGGCTTCGTATTCTTCATGCTCAGGTCCGTCGGCCCTAGGAGGTAAATTGAATTTCGTTAGGAACAGATTCGTGATTCTCATCGATTCTTAGAAAGCTGACATTTGAATCAAGCAAATTAATTTAAGGATGTATTGGCTATACAGTCAATCCCAAAAGTTTATGCACTTTAGAAACGCATTTTTTAAAAAGAAATCGGACGTCGGAAAAACATTGCTAATAATAAACAACAACAAAAAATTTTCGATTTTCCCGAGATTTTTCCAAGGGGTACCCCTTCAATTTCTTCCAAATTTTCGTTTTTGGCCAATAACTCCCAAACCGCTGGACATACGGGAAAACTGCATAGGACCTTTCTTGTAGNTGAATATTTCCTTCTATACTTTTTAGCACGTAGCTATTTATTATTAGCATTATTCTTCCGACGTCTGATTTCTTTTTAATTATAGGAAATGCGTTTTTCTAAGGTACATAAACTTTGGGGATTGAGTGTATAGCCAATACATCCTTAAGCGAGAAATAAATGCCTCGAGCTTCTTATTACGAGCATTGATGATTAAACATAAAATTGTGCGGTACGCAGAATTCATGCACGTAAAATGAAACACCGATAAGCATTATTACTTTGTGTACCGTTGCTCAGTAGTCCGGAAGTGAAGCTCTGAGTCGGATAGAGTCCCGCGGAGAGTGTCGGTGGGACCGTAGTGGGTCCGGCACGCTGGAACGCCTGGCTGAAGTTCGGTCTGTACATCGCCGTCGGTGCACCGCCGCTGGCGACGCCGTTTACCGTCGACGAGCTGACTATCGTCGCTTGGCTGGGAACAAAAAAAATCGTCGTCGCTCGTTTTAGCGATTATCCATTATGCGTAGCAATGTAATGTATCGGCTCCGATTCCGCCTCCGGCCTTTCTTTCGCTCGGTGATCTTTGACCGTCTAGGCGGCTTTATCTCCGGCTCATTGCGCCTCTGTGAATGAGACCCGAGAATGGAGAACCGATTACGAGGCTAGAAAACGTGACTTCTTTTAGCTTTGACTCTATTGTTAATCGTCCGTCTATTAAGTTTCTTTTAATTATGAAACGAGGCTCGTTTTATTTTCAACTTGAAACGAGATACAGTTGTACTTAAAACGTAAAACGCAATTATACGGGTGTAGAGGCGCGAGAATAACTTTTTCTACAATTTAATACTACGGTTAAAGGTGAACGTTAAAATTAGTTTTAAACGGAAATAGTTTTGCTTAAAATGTTTCTCGTGCGGGCTAAGTAAATTTCACTATTTTCATTTCAGTTAGAAAGGATCAGCTTGTTTAATTAAAATCGATGTCCGCGGATCTGAATATCACCTCGTCTAGGCGATATTCTCGTACTCGAAGCATTCAACGATACGATTTTACTCTCAAAAATTATGTTGTTAAATATAGTTAATATTATTGGATTGGCACCTAAATAATTGCGAGGTTGTCAATAGACTTATTTAAAATCCGCAATCACTTAGTTGCCAACTCAATAGATTTACCCTGGTCGTGATTCATTTAAACAGACACTACTCATCGGTGAGAAATTAATTTACAAGTTCGAACTTATTTTCTCACGAAACCTTGTACATTTTCGATAGTTACGAGATTACTATTGGACGAGCGTTATTTAAGTTCTACTAACCTCATGAGACCCTTGCTGTCGGCCGGCGTGAGCAGCTTCGACGCTGGCGTGAGGGACAAGGGCGTAGAAGAGAGGGTGCTGCTCGGCAAGTTCGCCAAACTGGTTAACGGCGCCAAAGACGTTAGCGATGCCGGCGGTGTGTCCTCCCTCTTACCCGGAAGTGATTTCACCGGCGTACTCGAGAAATGCTCCAAACTTGACCGGACATCCGTTTGCTGCAACGAGAAGCCAATCTTAGAGCCCCGAGTTAAATTATCCAGCGTCGAGAATATTTTAAAACTAACTCGCAGGGAAACGAGTTTCCTGTATACTTGCTAACAAATTCGTAATTTAATAAGCTCGTTAAACTTAATTCAAGATTAAACCTAAGGGTAATTCATCCCGTCGCGTGGTAAATATTAATTTCAGGATTGATTTAAAAATAAATTCTGAACACGCGAGGCATGAAGAGTTCGGAATCATCGTTCTCGAACACGGGGCACGACTTTTGGATCGCTCGGTAAACGGACTATAATCGTAACGGCGATTGGCCGGAGCCCCTCCGAGTCCACGCGAATAACCATTATCAGAAGCCTCGCGTTTTTAAGCATTCTGACCCAGTTTTCGCCAGTGGCGATCGAGAATCAGCTTAGTTAGCGCGAAAATTGCTCCGATGAACGAAGGCAACGTGACCTTTCTTCCCGTACCTGCTGAGTCTGCACGCGGTCGTACACCTGCTTGTGCATCACCCTCAGATTTTTTTTCCTCATCTTCGATGCTCCTTTTACTGTCACCGTTTCATTCTTAATGTTCACACCGTCGTCTCACTGGCCGCCGCACCTACGAACTACACCGCACCACTTTGTCGTTGATCCACGTGGATCGAATCACTGATCCACCGTCGAACGAACGGTCCATCGGTCGACGAGAGAATCATCTTCGGTCGAGGCGAGCGACGGAAAAAACGTTGAGAAGAAACGAGTCGGTAGCAGCGACGACGAGGCGTGAGTAAGCTCTATCTCTCTCTCTCTGGGGAAATGGAGAAGAAAGCAAGGGGAGGTGCGTGTAACGCGGGAAACGCGAGTACTCGCGGGCACGGCCGCGCGGAGGAATGAAATCCGTCGTCGTGAGAGAAGGAACGGATGTAGGGAGGTGTTTTTATGAAAGGCGAGCAGTGTGCGTTGACGTCAATTATATAGGTGGCCACGGAAGATAGCCGCTCCGTGCTCGAACCCCGGTCTTCTCTCCTTAATGGGTTAGGTTTAGGTCGCAGAGGTTATCGGTCTCCCTCCCTCTGTACCTCTCCTTCTTCGTTACGGTAGGGATTTTCAAAGTTGATAACTCTCTGGCTAGACGTGGTGGGAAAAAGTAGGTGTACGGTGTCCACGACGGCAGGGGGAGGATTAGGCGCGCCGACATGCGAGACCGTCGCCCACGCGTTCACCATGCGACGACGCGGCGAACGCGCTTTCTGTCTTTCATTCAGGGTGAACGAACCACGATGAAAGGTAAAACGACTCGACGTTGAAAAACAAGAAAAGACACATCGACGGTTCCTCTGTCAGAGGACGAAGTAAAGCTTGCCTAGAAGCTCGGGACGAAGGACTCGATCCGTTTGGTTCGCCGATCGTTCGTATTAACAAAAATCAGGAGAACGATGTACCACAGGAACTCTAAAATATTCACGATTTTCGTGAATGATACTGAAAAATTTGCGTGAGGCACGTGCCGAACGCACAAAGACTAATTTCGAACACGTTCGGAAAATACCAGAGCGGAGTTATTCGCGGGTGGAATCTGAAAATTTCGGCGGCCGGTTCATGGCGTATTGACAACTCCCCGTTCGCGCACGAACAGAGAGCGTTTAGATTTTTCCGTCTGTCCCACGCGTGGAACGTGTACGCATTGCATCAGAGTGGGAGAGGTGCGCGACCCACGAGGTTATCACCGCACCGGCCTCTCTGTACTCTGTGTACCTATATCAATCCTAGCTCCAAAGCGTTGCGCAGGAGTTCTCTCTCTCTCTCTCTCTCTCGGATCTCGATGAGCGATAATTTTATGTCCGGGGCCACTTTTATGGAAAACTTTATCGTTACACGGTGTTGCGTCATATGGAATACCAATTATTAGCTAATTTCATTAGAGTATTGCTCGACTGTCACAGATACGATTCTTTATACAAGTTAATCAAGGACTGTTTACATCTCTTCGATTAAAACTTTTAATAAAATATTTAAACTTTCGCTCCGATAATGATTCGATTAAAAAATCGACGAGATTAGATGGTTTATATCGATAAGGAAAAAATTATTTTTTACGTGTAAATGTTGGAAAGCTCGTAAACGGAGGTACGTGTCAGAGTGGATGCTGTTGCAATACAGTTCACGTGCAAAGTCTGGGCAGAGTCATATTCGAATCACGTGATGATCTCTAACGTATGTTGAACTCCTGTATCATCATCGTTAGAAGTGTGGAACGAAGTTTATTAAGTTTGATAAGTACGGGAAAACAGTACTGCATCATAGTTGAATAACGTAAGACTGAAATCGACTTACACGATTCATTTCTTATCTATTGCCTAATTGCCATTGTTTATTACGGAGAATCAGAAGGATAATGTCCGCTGACGAACGAAAGGATGCTCGAGTCGTGTCTCGTGTTCTTTGAGAACGTTTTTACTGTTAATGACATTAGAATGATACAGGAAGCGTTATCGCTTCGGATATTTTCAATGAACGGGATTGCGCGATAAGACTTTGCGTTAAGGAAAGCCGTGCTCTCTTTTAATTCTAATTTTACTCACCGTGGCGGCCGGAAGAGTTGGCATGGGCTGCGAGATAGGCTCCTTACCGAGTTTCATGCGTTTCGCGTTGTCGCTTTCATTTTCGCAGGCCGTTGCCAAAATCTGTTCGGCTTGCACGGAGGTCAAGTGTGCCGGAGTGGGCCTCGCCTAAAACGAAACGGTGTTCACGTGATCGTCGCATACCGAAAAGCCTCGGGACCTGACTCATCCCCTGGAAATTCCCCTCTCACAGACACGCGTAGCGAACACTTCCTAATTCGAACAACAAGAATCACTCGATCTCTGTTGAAATCGTTTCTTCTCGTTGCAAGTTTCATAAATACGCGGATCATCACTCTAGTTTGTAAACTGTGCGCTTACGAATATCGTGAGATAAAAAATAGAACTCACGGCATCCCAGGGTGCGCCCTCCCTGCCACGCTTGTTCCTTCGACAGCTCTTCAGGTACGTTCTGATCCTCTTCCTAGCTCTCTCTGCGAACTCTGGGAACTGCCTGGTGCAACTGTCGATTATCGCCTGTATCTTCTCCTTGGGTTGCTTCGAGATGGGCACGATGCGGTCCAGGTTCTCGTCGACGAACAGCCTGACGAACATCTGTGAGACGATAGAGAGACGCGTACAGAAATGGAATGAATTAAAAGAGACCGTGGCACTTGGCCGCCGCTGGAATTAAGGATTTCGCGGTGGTGGGGACTCTATTAAACTAATTGTAATTAATTAAGGAGCCGGCCGGCCATCTGTGGGGCCCCGTGGATTTCAGCCACAGGAGAAGGAAGCTCGGTTTCATAAAACTTTACGATAATTGCGGCTTTTTCGGGACGAGGGAAGTCCAATAGCGGACGGCTTAGCGTTCATTTCGAACACCCGCTCTCGCGTTTTTCCCTTCCGTGCGCGCGGGCAACAACAACTTCGTATCTTTTTACGCGGTTACACAGCGCCCGGCTAATGCTGCCCGCAATAAACTCGCCATTTCCGGTTTAATGCAACTCCTCGCGCTTCCCCTCGCTGCGGTTTCCAGGTGTTCCGCCGTTTCTACGGACGCTTAGCCCGGATAATTACACGAAAACGATCGCCCCGTGATGCGCTCTGACCGGGATATGAAACTTTTGTGTCCGAGATAAAAAAAAATAATACACAGCCAAATGAGGATTAAAAAAACGAACTATAGAGCACAAGATCCAATCCGGTTTTCGATTGAATTTCTCTATGAAAATTTCTTCGAGCTTGACTCGCGTCACAAAATATTTCGATCCTCGATAAAATTAGAGACATAATTTATGTTTATTTCGTTTCACGGATGAAGCGTCAAAGTCGAACTTACGTTGAAAGCTTTTTGGCGTTCCGGGTCGTGATATCTGGGGTCCAGCCTGTCGTCGAGCCTCTCGTCGGCGTCTTCGTCATCGTCGTCCTCGTCCTCCTTGTTGCCGCTGCTGCTGGTCTCGTCGTGAGCGCTGCCAGTCCCCTCGCCGGGCGGGCTGGACTCGCGATCGCGCGAGGGCGTCGCGGCGAACGTCGGCGGCGGCGTCTTCTTCAGTCCCATCGCGTACGACGCCCACAAGGACGCCATGTCCTCGCCGCCGACTCCGACCACCGCGCCCAAATTTGGAATCGTACCGGCTGGCATGTCCACCAGATCCGACGAACCGTTTCGCGAGTCTGAAAATCCAATTTCAAATGAATCAGTCATTGCCCATCGGGACTTACAGAATGATAGAAGAAATTTACGTGACAGGCACAATCCTTGTAATTAAATTGTTAGCATATTATTGGCTCACATTGTGACTATGATTTTGCACGTTTTAAATTGACAATCGCTGCGATTGTACGAAGTGGCGTTAAACCGTGAACTTTTTATCGCCGCATCTAGAACGGCGCCTGTCAACTTGTTGCGCCTACCCAACCGCCGCGAAGACAATTCGAATAACCTCGCAGCTTTTCCGTACATTCTATCGATTCCCTTCAAACGTTTCCCTCTTCGAATCTCCGGACTGTGTTCATTGTTGGGCAAATATTGGCGAACCGAGGAGTCCCTTATTGTGTCGTACGTGAATCTGCTCGACATCTTCGCTGCGTAATCGTTTTATATAGGTTGAAAATGTTTAACGAAATGGTTTTAATAGCCGAGGATCGTAACGAGTAACGAGATTGATGGGGTATTTAAATTTAATCCTTGGACAGTGCCCTAATTAGACCGGGGAATATTGTACATGCGTGAACGGTGTTTATGACATAAATATAATAACGATGTCACGTTTGAATTGCGTGACGCCGCTGATTAAGAAACGGTAAGTCGCTCATTCTCGCGTTACGCGTATGATGCACGATGCTATTAGCGTTACAGTTACCCTCGTTCACGATGAAGACGAGATAATTCGAGTTACATACTGTGTACGTATTATCCTGAAACGAGAGCGATACGTCAAATCGCACTCCAGGTTATACAAATTTACAAATTATCCTGTATATTGTACAAAGGATCTTGAAGAACTTTCAATCTTCCCATGTGCTAAGTATATTTCACGATCGAACTTGTACAATGCGGATCGCTAAGGGCCGACGTTCAATACGGAGTCTATAAGCTTTATGTCGTTCGCAACCACCGAATGTCCGATGCCGGCCATCGTCGTCTGGCCGTTTGTTTTAACATCTACATTGCAGATTCAATGTAGATGATACCGGCGAGCCAGCCTTGAGAATCTACAATGTACTCGTTATAAACATTTAGTATTGTTAATACAATGCACTGCACAAGCAACCTTGAGAGTGTATAATATAAAATTCTTACGTGGAATGAACAGAAGCGATATCGCCTGAGAACCAGTAGGTAAAACCTTAATAAGAATTAGGAAGGAAACCACGTTTTATTAGCCGCCTCAGAGCTTTCCCTGTTATTCTGAATGACTAAAACTGCCGGTCCACGGCTCGAAACACCGTTGCTATTTACAGCCTTGACTCGAACGTATCCTGGCCGTGCAAAAAGGCCGACCTGTTTCCAAAACCCGTAATAAGAGTCTAAGTAGATCCCTACCATCGGGTTTCGAGGAAAAAGGCACGCCACCAGTCCCGGGAGAACGTACGAAGGTGCTTTCACGAGGATGTTGCGCCGAGGACAGGTACCGAGCCCGACAGGCTACACTATCGTTCACAAATGTTTCACGATGAAAATTTCCAACAAAAATTGGTCATTGTCACAAATTAAACTTTGCGAATCGAGGTTTCATGAAAAGGCTACGCGATCAATTAATGTTTCCTGCTAATATTATTAGAAAACGTAATTTAATTTTCAATACCATTTATCACTCGGTTCTCAATTTTACTTACGACGAGTAAACGAATTATGAGAAAGATTTAAGAGCGATTCGTTATAAATGATAAAGATAGTGGAACGGTGGATACTTCTGCACGATAGTGTACCTACGCGCGAACCCGGCCAACGTGCAACAGCGAATCGTAGGTAGGGAGCGCCGCAGGGGAACCGTAAAGAGGCTACCTCGGGCTCACGGACTTCTGCCTACACGCGATACACTGCGAGAGTTCTGGATTAGAAAAGGTGGACTGGGTGTGGAAGTGGGACTGGCCGAGGGGAACGCGCAGAAATATGGTGTGGCCGTTGGAAAAATGTGGAGATACGTGGTAGCTTTAGAAATGTGCGAGGTTACACCGGCAAGCTTTCATTGATTTATCTTTAGCAATTTATAACTAGAGAAAGGAAGCTTGATTAAGGAAACTCCTAACTTAATCGAACGTTTAATACGATCGCAAATACGATTTAATACGAATAACGGACGTCTGTACTTTCCCTGAACGGATCATATCTGTCATACGAGGGAAAGAGGAGTCAGTTTCAAATGAACGAGGAACGACCATAAATCTGAAATAGTTGCCCGTCCTACGATTCTAATTCCGCGGTGTTCAATTGCTCGCGCACGCAGCCGAGCTTCCAGGAAGATTCCGGTAGAACCAGTAACTGAACAGGCGCGAGTAGACGACCCAGGAAACTGGACCCTCGTCCAGGAGGCGGTCCTCCTTCCCTTTCCCCCGGGCTCTGTGCAGCGGTGCAGAGGTTGCTGCACCTTGGGTTCTTGCTCGTACCCGAGAACAATTCGTGGCCACACGAGGAACGCGGAGAGCGGAACGGGCTATTCCCTTGCCCTTGGTCAGGGAATTTCCCCGTTTGCCAGTCTTCTTCTCCGATTCGTTTTATAAAGCAATTATCCAGTGAATATTTCAACACACGTAAAATTCACGTGTTCCGAGTTTACCCGTAATGAATTATTAATAGTATCCCGATAGTATCGCAATTTTAGATGATTTCGAAAGGATTGTAATGGCTCGATTCACTGCGGAATTGCAGTAGAGTCGTAATACTCTACCGAGTAAGATGATGCACTCGTGTCGTGAAAAATCCGTTAATTTCACAAATTGTAGAACAGACACAGGCTTTCTCCACGGTTAGGCTGGGCGGTACGCAGGAAACTTTGTATGCTTGTACGTAGGCACGTACTACGGGGTACGGTACTACGTGCACCGAGGCGAGGGTTCCTGGCCTGTGGCGGATGCCGGCATCGCTAAAGCGACGTGGGGGGACCGGAGGGGCTAGGCTAGAAAGCCGGTTAGCAATCCCAGTCCCAGCACCGTTCCCGAACCCGGCTCTCCGCAAGGCCTGAACCTGAAATCAGTCGCCGCGCCACAAACCACCCCACCCGGCAGTTCGTCCTCCTTCATTCTTTCCAACCGCTTCCCGCAAAAGGAAACTAATACCCGGCCCCGGCGGCTTCCTCTTTTTCTAGCCGTAGCCTCGGTCTACGTATGCGTGCAACAAAATTCACGGACGAGCTGGCGCACGCCCACGGACCCGGCCTATGAATACCGGCGCCGATCTCCAACTACGGGGAGCACCGTGTCTTTTATCTCGTTCAGCCAACGAGCTAGAATGTTGCCCCGTGTACGTAGCTACGTGTGTACGTAAAGATCTTGCGGATTTAATGCCACCGTTCTCGCTCGAGCGCATTTTGTTGCAATTTCATATTCAAAATTTAACATAGAAATTATTAGGATCGTCACGTGACATCACTGGTTATTCTTTGATCTTATTAAATAATTATACGCAGATCGATGCATCAAAAATTGTGTTCGTACTTTCAAGGTTCTTTTAGTAGAAACAGTGAACGGTCGCTCAGACGATTGTATACTGACTCATTTTGCACAATACCGTTTTGCATGAAATGCTTAGAATCGCGATCGTCTGGGGATTTTGTAGAAACAGCGCGAACAGATTCGCCGGGCTTATCAAGATTCGCGTTATCCGAAAATCGGCTGGCGACACGTACGGCCGTGAGGAGAAAACGAAAGTACGCCGCAAGAGCTAATAACCATACGAGAAAATCGCCTCGCGGTTCTTCTTCCCAGCCGTCGCTTTCGTAAATGTCACCGGCCGTTAAAGCGATGATTCTTTATCGCGTCGTTCGAGCCTCGGTATTCCAGCGGATGAAAAACCGCAGGGAACTTTTCCAGCAGGTACGCGCGTTGAAAGCGTGTTTCCACACTAGTAATAAATAAAACTCATGCTTCGAGGAAACCGAAGGAATATGCTTCTGGAAGCGTGTAAATATTTAAGATTCTGTCTACCAGTCCCAGTGGTTTACCTATTCGGTTCGCAGAACAGCTTCCTCTTAAATTCTTAATAAGTAACGTCTTAAGTGACGATACTAATTTACCTATCCTTTTTCAATTTCGATTTTTCCATAAGTGTATCAAGGAAATCCACATAAAGAAACAGATTTCTATATCCGATTGATAAATTTGCATACGCCCTGGCCAGGTTCCCGCTCGCAAAATCGATTCGCCGATAAAAGGCTGCCACATTCTGCGCGCTGAGAGAAGATAGGGAAAACGTACCGAGCGAACGAACTTTCGTTTCGCAACCGCGGCTGCGCTCTATCTAGCTTTCGTATCTCTCGAGTGCCTCGCCTTCCTTGCGGGAAACAAAAAATAGGATGAAAGAGAAGGCAAAAGATGATCCTTCCCTTAACGGTCAGCGACATTTGCGAGGATGACGGGACAATCTCGCGAGTCTTCAGATTCCTGTCAGGATACCGACCAGACGGTCTTCTACCTTCTACCTCTTCGTCCCATTTCATAGCGAGCGTTCATTTTTGCCCGATTGATAAAAATATATAATCGACGAATTATTTGCAATTCCATGCGATTTTTACTATTTAAACGACAATTACAACTTGAATATTTTGTTAACAATTTGAATTCAATTTGAACTCCTGATGGAATACTCTTAAATTATTCGTATGCATTATTATGCGTACAGTGCACAAGTGAATTTTTGCAAAAAGATAAGAGAGGATTTGCGAACGAGCGGTTATGCAAAATCAGCTTTGGCTATCGCTCGACACCAGCCGTACGTGTTCTCTCTCGTAAAGATTCTGTACCGTTAAGGCATAACTTGAACATCTTAAAGGGAAATATCAACTGATTAAAAATCGAGATAACCGCGTGACGACGGGACCGAGATCCATCCGCTGTTTCCTACGAGCTCGTCAAAACGACTCTCTTAAGTATATTGTTCACGAAACGAGATACTCCTTAAAACGATGCTTATGCATCTTTCATGGAATTTCTAACGAATCTCTACGAGCTTTCCAACAATAAATCCCAACAGTCCGATTTCGATCATCTCAGTTATCGAAGAAATGTAAAATCGAATTCCACGGAACGATAAAGATTTCAATTAGCAGAGCTCGGCACGCGGGCAGAAAACGAGGAGAGCCAGTGGGGCGGAACAAGAGTGTAAACTGATATAAAATATCGGCCGGCGTTTCCTCGCAAATTTTCCGCGGCGCTCGTAAAACGTCGCGCGCGTTTATCGCGAAATCGATTTGCGAAACGCGGCCCGGAGCGTTTGTGGGATGAAACGCAGAATCCTTCGGTGATCAAGCGCGGGGAGGAGGAGGAGGAGGGGTCGGCCGAACGATCCTGCGGCTCGCATGGCCATCGCGGTCTTCTGGCTGGTTCATTACGCAACGAGCACCGCTTCGGAGGCCCCGGTTCTGAAACCAGTTTCACCGTGCGAGCGACAAGGATCGCGGAGGGGCAGGGGCAGAGGGCAACGGTGAATTATCCTTCCGTAACCTCGCCTAACTGAACCGCTCGCCGGCGAAAAAGGAGAAGAGAGCGCCGGTTCTGAAGCGCGTTTGATGTTTACTCGCGATTAAAAGTTTTTGGTAGATCGTGAGCGAGAGACGATGATGCCTTTACTCTGTTATGGCTGCCGCTCGAGAACAGTGCTCCCGTTGTCGGCTCGAAATCATTTCGCGATGCCTTCGCCTAATTGGGATATCGGCTTCGCACACGTTACATCATAAAATTTTGATTTTTATGATATACGACTTTGTTAAATCGAACTTTCTATACTCGTCATTTTAACATTTGATCAAATTACACGTCTCGTCATAGATTCTGAACGAAGATACGACTTTTGAAATCGATAGTTAAACTGCATTACGAAACGTACTGGGAATTGTGTTTTGGACAACGTCGCTTCGAGCGAGTCCTCGAGTCTGAGCTAGCATTCACCTATTAGAAAAGGGAGATTCTCTATGCGAGGGCGATCAAGATCGGTTTTGAATGCGTCCGTTGATTCCGGTGCAATAAGTGAGTAAAAAGAGAAAGGACTGTCACGGCGTTCAACGTCTAATTTGACAGTAAAGAGTAACGCCGCGTCGGCACGCAGCGCGGTGTATCTGAATCGATTCATTCTCGGTTCTCGCGAGGGGGGCGGGGCGGACGGGGGGGAAAGAAACCGGGGGTATATCCGATGTCTGATTTGATAAGATCACCGTGTAACGTACTCGTGTACTCCGAACGGATTAAATGCTCGCACGGTTGTATCAATGCTCGCCACCTTGAATGAGAGATAAGAATAGTCGATCTAAGTGCCTGGAATAACAGATACGTATGCTATCTTAGAAAATACGTGTACACCGAGTGGTTGAATTCACTTGACGGCCGGGAATTAGCATCCGAATACATGTGCAATAGTATTAAGCGTTCTAATAGAAGATCGTTAATAGAAAGTTGGAAGTATATGAAAATTTTTGATACACCGCATGAATTTCATTGAGAAAATAAAAGATTTTCGAAACATCGGTAAATAAAATCTTGATCTGATCTTTCACCAAATTGGTCGAATTCAACGTGACGTTAATTGGAGATTGACAGGGAGAGGCACATCGGTTTTCGCGAAACGGGTCGGTCTCGCGGGCCAAAGAAGGCGCAGCGTGAATTTCCCCTGCGCTGGCGGCACGGGCAACGTCAGAGCCCGACAATCCATTAGTCACGTCGAGCTACGACGACAAAACTCGCGCGAGCTGCATAAATAGCCGGTACACCTTGGCCCCGCGAAACCTGCAATTCACTGGCCGCCGCAGAAGGACGCGCGAAACTCGAGCATTGAAATCACCGACGTTTGTCGCGACGCTCTTCTCAGCCTCACCGAAAATTAACGATATTTTTCTTTGCCTATTCAATTCGTCCCATTGATTTATTCTGTCGATCTTTCGGTCAATACATATCCAATCTTTACACGTAGATCTTCTTTAAAATTGATCGATTTACGACGATCTCTCATCACAAAATGTTTATAACGACCGCAACAAAAATATTCCCCTTACCCCCTACTGATCGTAAAAAATCGTTTCTCTACGAGAAACCCCTCGAGCAAAAGCAAAAGAAAACTCTGCACCCTTCGATCGGAAGAAAAGAAAACGAGCCGGCCGATTTTTTTTTTTCTTTGACAGTCGATGAAATAAGGTGTTACCTGTAAGTGTGGAGTTGTTAATGGTGTTGTTTGCCGTGGAAATGGCTGATTGGCTGGTGACAGGTGTGCCAACGGTGGTGGCCGTGGTTGTCGAGGAGTTATTGGGCGAGAGGGCCGCGTTGGCGGCCTGGGCCTGTGCCTGGGCCTGGGCCTGAACCTGCTGTTGAAGATTATAATTCCATGCGAGCAGCATCATCTTCAGCTTATCCGCGTCTTTCATGAGCGCGCCTGCCGAAATTAAAAGTGCCAATTGGTCTCAGGGCATGATTAACACGATGGTAATGATGGTGCCGATGCTAACAGAGGGTGTAATTCGGTCCCCTGGCCCGAGCGTGGACCAAGGCCCATTTACGCGTGTGTACATGGAGATCGTGACGTGCTCAGTAGTGTCGATTCCATGCATCGATTCGTCGGAGGACAGTGAAACGAAAGTTAGTATTTTTTTCAAGGATCGTGAGAAGTTCGAAGGTGCAAGTGGAAATATAAGTGAATATTTAAAATGGAATAGTTTAGACACTATAGTATCGTCACGAGTATTAAAGATGTCTTATTATCGTTTAACGCTGAGCATCGGGTGGGTTCGCAGTTCGCTACGCGTGTAGTCGAAACTGATTTATTTCAGTTGGAAGTTTGTTTGAGGTGTACTTAACAAAGTCTTTGTTCGCACCGGGGAATTCCTCGGCAACGTCTACGTTTACACGTCGCGTCGATTCGTTCGCTGATCGATCGACGAGCGACGTCCCCAACCCCTCGAGCCTTGGCGGACCACGCAACAGGTTTAACCATCGAAATTCTCCGGCATTCGACAAATTCTCGAGCTCGTTCGCGCGAAAATGTGATTAACGTATTTTCACGATTCTCATACGGCGTCAACGAAATACGATTTTCACTTGAGATTTCGATTGATGAATTTGATTAGTCGAAAGGCAAATTGCAATTACCTATACGAATTTCTTGTCGTAAATTTTGTGAATTTTTCAACAATCGGAGAATTAAACATGCGATCCTTGTAATAATTAAAGAATTTTGCAATGCATCTGGAAAGGTAGAGAACGATGATACAAAAGCGCGACAGCGAACTCGTCGAGTGTCAATTAAAACCTCACGCCCGATAAATACGATTTCACCCCGATTGTGCACGCTCTTCATTATTGATCCCTTTCCGTCTCGCGTATAAAGGTGTAATTCGACGCCAGACATGATTCAACAAGCCACGTATACTTCAATTTTCATTTAAAACATTCCTCAAAGATAGGCAAACTTCTTTTTACATTTGAACAAAACGAGATGACACGAAGATGCCTCGTAGATGCAATACAATAACGAGCATGCAATATATCCAAAAATTATCGATGTGGCAGTCGTTTTTGACAACGATTTGGCAGAAAAGTCCTAAAGAGAAGTGCGAACACGATCGTTCGATCGATCATGGGAGTCGAAGGTATCGAGTTTGCGAACAATTCGATCTGTGATCGAAGGAGGACACCGAGTCGGTGCGAAGATCCTCTCCGCTGATTAATCTGTCGGTTCTCGGAACCGAGAAGCGAAACGTCATTGCGCGAGCGCGTCTCGTTTCTTTTACGTAAGGGGCCGCGTCGCGACGCGGCGGTAACGAGATTACGAGGTTGAAGTGTCGCTGCTTGCTAGCAAACACGCACTGCGTCCCGGAGTCACTTTTACAAACGCGAGCCTCTTTGTCTGAATTATTCGATGCCTAGAGGCTAAAGTCAGATGGCTAAGTGTGTCGGTAATTTTTGTCCGAATTCAGGTCGCGTCAGTCGATCCATGTCAGAATGAAATAAATCGTACATATTATGCAGGTGGTATTACGAATTCAAGGAATAGTATTGTTAGTAATAGAAGCAGTATTTTGAATGAACGACTGATCGGATGAATTTTTAAGTTTGATTCTAACTGCGTTCGATGGAAACGAGGAATTCTATTATAATTATCATTAATCGGAATTGAAACGAGACAAACGCGGAGTACCGGCGATTTCTGATTGCTTTTAATACCGTTTAATTGGCGCCTTTGATGGTTTAAATGCTTTCAACTCGGACATTGATCTTTACCCGAACGGCGGAGCTAGGTCCAAAAAGAAATTTATGTATTCTGGAGATTGCAAGAAAAAAGCAACTCGGATGCAGCAGGCAACGTTGGTCCCGTCGTTATTGCCAGGATCCTCTGTATATTCATATAACCTTTGAAGAACACGGCGAGGAAAAAAATTGGCTGAATTAATGGCAGCAACTTCAAAAGATACGTATAGATTTACATACATGATTCTTGAGATATGTTCCGGGCCGCGCTTTTAGGACGGATTAAAATTTCCTCTCTTTTACGCGACCGGGAGAAGATGCATTTTAAAAAGGGTATCGCGTTGCGAAATCTTTAATAATAAGAAACTGGATCCTAACAAGTTTCTCGGCGACAATGATCATGAATATCAAAGCCACGGTCCAGAAGTATTGTCTGTTCATATTTGTAGAGAGACCTGTTATCCTCGCTTATTCAGAATAAACAAGATTTCAGTCGATTTTGTTTTCAAGCGTGATTAGTTTCTACTCGAGGACTCCGTCGTATCCAAACATGTACAATAACGATTCCAAACGAACGACCTATCTTTTCTGACTTGATCAATCAAGAAACTGTTCAAATACAAATTCTTCTGCGTCATTGAACGCTTTTTCAATGGGTCCTATTACGATTCACGAGCATCGATACTCCAATTTCGTAGAAAAACTCGATTCGACGTGAAATCAGAACCGAGGTAGAAGACGGGATATCGAAACGACTTAAAAAATCAGTGAATCGAACGGAAGTATGAAATATTAAGACGATGAAAATCTGGCAGGGTAAATTCGCGTGGATCGATATTCGCAGCCGGTGATCGGTTTGGCTCGAGAAGCGTGATCGGCTGAGTATTCTGGATTTCCCTCTGGTTTGCTTGCAGCAGGCAGCCAGCGGCAGTCGATTCGTTCGAGCGGGGAGAATTAGCAGTGACACGTAGAAGGGTACTCGAGCCGCGCCAGAACAGAGCGAAAGCGCGAACAGAGGAACGCGCACGGGCGCGCTCGCGAGAGAGAGAGAGAGAGAGAGAGAGAGAGAGAGAGAGAGAGATTTATTAGCACCAGGGATAAAGTTGGCGGCTGACGGGAACCGTGTGACGTCTAAATCATTCAGACCCCGCTCAATAATGCAGAAACGCGACGCCCCGACGCTGTCGTTGGATTTGGGTCGGATTCCCGAAATGGCCGCGACCTGACCCCGTCCAGGGGACAACGAACGTCAAATTGAACGATTTTCGGATTGTGCTCCAGGTTCGTTGATCTCGGCTTAATTAGCCCCGCGACACATTCGTTTTTATACACGGCGCTCGACTTTCTTATTTTATATTTATCGTCACCCGCGATGTCGATTTAATTACTCGATCTATCGCTCTCAAGGAAACGGTCCTGTCAGACGAAATAAAACTCCTACATTTTTTAATCCGGTTTGAACAAACGTTCAGAGGAAACGTCTCTGCGGAACGCGTGCTTGTGATATGAGAGCGTGATATAAAATGAAAAAAAAAAAATTGCATCGATCGTCCCTGACGCGAATGGAAAACTGACAAGATCTGTAGGTACGTAATAAACGTTTTGCTTACTCGAATAATGATCGTCCTCGGAAATGTCGGCTGGCTCTGGGGTCGAAATGTTTTCCTGCAACAGAATTGAATAGTTTGTTAGTAACACGTCGATTAATCACTATCGATTTATTTCATTCAATTATCATACGTTTCCGTTCTATATTTATCTTTTCGACGTACAATTTCATACACGACCTTGCATATTTTGTTTACACTTAATTCTGCATAAAATGAAACCGGAAAAGTGGATTGAGAGCGCGGTTCTATCCGCAGAAACCGGGACGCGGCGCGGGGGGGAAGTGGGTCGGCTTCTCAGGAAAAATTAAGAGGCCGCAAAAGCTACGCGGTGTCCAGCAAACGGAGCCGCGTTTTCATGGAATCGCACGATTGTCTTCGCCTATCGCGATTGCGAAACGCCGACACAGGCTTTCCGTACACCCACCCACCGAACGGCCGTGGACTTTATTGTCCCGGATCGAGAGCCGCCGACTTGCGGTTCGTCCGGACGCAAATTACTTACGCCTCGACGTGCCGTGGCCGTGGGAAACGCGTTGAAAATCCTCAAAGAAAATCTGTAAAATCTGTATTGGTTTTAATGGGAAATAGGTATAGTAACTTTAATGCAAAGAATGTTATAAGGTTTAATATGTTCACTCTTAAGCTGTCGAATTCACACTGAACGGAACAGCCCCTATTCCTCATGCTCGAGAGGTCCATCTCCCATAGCCGTTATCGCTTATTTAGAATACGGCATGGAGATGTGTTTATGTCTATTCAATACTTTCTCCGAAGCATGATTCCATAGGAGTAAACTTCCTTTATAAGTTAAGATATCTTTTATATAAACTTCCTGAGGAAGTGTTAAATAAAGGATTGGTTTTTTTATACCATATATCTATACATTGTCTATTCGACTTGTTCGCCTGCGTCATCATTTTCTGATTCATTTCATATCTGAAGTGATCGTATAAAACTTTTATGGAGGATTGAGTGAAACTTGCATCAAGTAATTAATTAATTTAATTTATGATTATTACATCGAATCATGTCATTCGTTATGCATGATGAACTTGCAACTGTCATAATGATCGAAATAAATAAACTTTGAATTCGAAGGCTCAAACGAGTTGAACATGCGGAAATATAAGGAAGGAATACGAGAAATACGAAAAGCCGGATCTGAATCAGGCTTTTGCAGATCAACGGTGTGGACGTGTTAATTTGTACAAAAGTCGAATGATAATATTCCTGTATCGAAACTTGTTCCTTGGAACGGTACTCCTCGGCGTTCACACGCCCATTTTCCATCGATTCCAGGACCGCGAGGTCATCCTCCCATGGCTTTGGTCGCCCATGGGTTTCCCGTTGCGTCGATTCGATTTCGCAAGAGGCGTGTGCACCAGCGACGGACCCAGCACGGTTCTCCTATCTGTGTCAGGTCTCGTGTTGCAACTGCAGAAGGTCGACCGGTATACGCGCCGCGGCCAATTGATACCGGCCGCAAGTTTGTCCGCGGCGTTGTAGGACGCGGTGCCGGCTCGCACGCGCATACCGCCGAGCAAAAACCGCTGCGCTGATGTAACTAAGAAATTCCGTTCCCGCGCGAGACTCTTTCGACGAGCCTCGCATCGATCCGGAAGAAGCGGTCCGATCATTCGATCTTACGCGGATCGACGACGATCTGCATACGACGGTCGAACAATTTTACGTAATTAATTGTCACGTTTGACGAATCGGTGGGGAGCACTCGAAGACATGGTTTTCGTCGGTCATTAATAACGAGTTACATTGATTAACTCGTAAACCTCGGCACTTAATATACGCGAACACGCGCGTTCATCTATCAATGCGCTTTAAAGCACTCGTACGTATTCGAAAGTCATTAATCTCGGAACGGGAACCGCGTCATAGCAAAACAATTAAAAAGACCGGGTGCGTGCATACGTTGGAACCGCTCGGCCGGCGAATTGATAGTCCAGATCGCGAATAAAAGGTGAATCCATTAACCCATTTGCCGGACCCCGAGCCACGATAAATCTCTCCGCCTACTGGTATCGCGGATTGCACAATCCCTCGGCGGGGGGAAAAAAAGAGCGCGGCGGGAAGAGGAGAGGAAAAAAAAAGATCATTGACACGAATACTTCCTTTGAAACGCGACGGACCGATGATAATTCAACGTCGCCGTTTCCTCGATGCCGGCAGATCGCGACACCTAACTCAATCCTCCCGCGCATTCCACAATCGGCCATTTAATAATCGTTGGAATTTATTGGCCAAAGTCTTCATCCAGCTGCTACCCGGGGGCTATTTTAAGAATCTCTCATCAAGAATTTAATATTACCCAGTATACTGCGTTTTCGATACGCGTCGTTCGTTTCCGGTTCCGCTGAGAATTCCAAGATTGATTCTTTCTCTTCCGAGTTCGCGACTAGAGGCAGTAAAATGAAATATTTATAGGAGACGTTAATGCCTCGTAATCGAATTCGTCAAATACGATCATTCACTTCACCAAAATGAACAAGCTCTGCCGATATCGTAAATCAAAGACGGCTCGTCGCGTTATCAGTGATAAAAGTGTAACCGGTTGCGTCGCCTGGATCGATCAAGCAGCGGATCAAACGGAATTCTATTCGCGTTTCAGAATTTTAATTAATTCGATATCCGCGACCTGTCCGGTCTGCTGCGATCGTTCAGCGATTAAAATTCGTATCCGGAAAATACGAATCTGAACTTTTAGCACGCTTATTCACTCCTTGCTTCCACTATTAGGATACAAACGTATCGGCAGCTGGAGCACAGACTCAATTTCTTTGATGTATTTTCTCATTTATGCTAAATTAAAGTACATAGTTATGGTTTATAACAATTACGGCAATTAACCAGACTGATAAAAATGCAAACAGACTTACAAACGCAGTAAGAGCAAACATCGTTAGCCACTTAATAAGCCGTGACAATTATATACCCACTATCAATTAACACGAACAAAGAGGAATAGAATGTTCCTTGAAAACGAAAAGAACATTGGCGGACCGACTTAAACTTCATAAATCATGGGAGGACAGGGGCTAGTCCTGAAGTCGCAGGTATTAATGAACAATGTCCCTCATCTAACTTTCTCTCTCTCTCTCTCTTTCGTTGGTCTCTCTCCCCGCGTCTCACCTACGCACGGGCCGCCCCACTTCCGGCGGATGTACCCTGATAAATGGGAATCTCTCAGCGAGCGCGCGGCCACTCGGCCGTATACACCTACGACGCGAGCGCACCGCGCCGAATGAGAAACGAGCCGGGAGCGGTGCTCGTCTTCGAGGCCGGCCAGAACAAGAAGCAGGAGGAGAAAAATGAGGGGACGGAGCCACTCTCTTTCTCCGGCTGCCACGTTCGAACCAGAGGGAAGCGTCGAGTTAACGATTTCACTCCACGAAAACGACAACGACGACGACGACGACGACGACGATGATGCGTTTCACGAGGCGACGCGACGCCCGTGTGTGGTCCCTCTCGATTTGACACGGTTCAATTTACGACCGTGATACCGATAAGATTTCTCTCAATTATCAATACTACCTGTGTAAATGATCGAGCGATCGTCGATTGCAAATATTGGTCGATGAACTGCGAGTACTTCGGATTCGTTTCGAAAAAAGGATTCCACTGGGCGGCTCGAAATAGAGCGGTGATAGGTACGACGAGATGACAGGCTTCTCTCTTCGTGGTCCGTTCACACCGGGCCGGTTAATGTAGCGGTTTCATCGCTCGGGGTTTGTGTTTGTCGTGTACATTAACAGCGTGACAAACTGCGTCACGCTACTGGCCCGCGTGAAACGACTTTGTCCGGGCGATTCTCACGTAAAGACGTTCGGAAGAAAACGGAACGGGAAGGGTAAGAGAGAAAATCAAAAATTCCGAGAGAGGGTCCGGAGAGGGAAAAAAAAGGGAAACGAATGGGGGACCGAGAGCAGACCTGGAACCGGGCCTGTAAGGGAAAAGAAATTGCCCGGGGAGAGGCCCGGCAGTCAGGGAGAGAGATACGGTTGGAACATTTGTTTAGTTGGCTGCAATTAAGCCACTTGGCGGCAATTGTTTGTCGCTCAGCAGAGAATTCCGCTCCCACCGTGCGGTGCGCGCTCGTAAAGCACGCGTATGGTGTGCGTAGACGAGCTGGCCGCGCTGTTGCACCAACTAGCCACCAACACGGTAATTCCAGACGATAAAACCGGGGTTAGGGGTCAACCGGGTCCAGTAGCCGGTGTAGCCGGCCAATCAGCGGACGCGATCGCGAGAGCTCGCGAGAGACGCGCGAAGCCGCGACGACGACGGACGCCGATGAATTGCGCACCGAAGTCACGCGACGATCCGCATTTTTATTGGCTGCGATCCGTCGACATAGATTCGACGAATCGGCGGCAGGAAGTGCAGACCGGTTGCACTTTTCATTATGCGGTTCATCGTGAGTCGATCAATTGATCCGTTTGAAGTTTTGTGAGAGAAGCGGCGGGACGCGTCGAGAGGCAGCCTTCGAGATTCGAAAACGGCAGTGACGTATCCGTTCAACTTTGCTCTTTCACGAAAGGCCGGGAGCGAACTGCGAGCGTCGAGAAAGATCTCCCGGTGCGTACAACAGGTCCGCTCGTAAATCGTTCACGGAAGGTCGCACGGTTCCTGGATCCGAGTACGAGTAAAAGAAATTGGGCCATTAGAACCGGGGAATCGGTTGATTTAGTTAGCCGGCTCGGGTAATGGGCAAATGATCGTGGCCTACCGTGCCGATTTCGCATTTCGGGGCTCGGGGTGAAGCACCTAACGGCCATTCTCTCTCCGTCTCTCTCTTCCTCGTTGTGCACCGGTGCACCTCTCAATTTCGGCTCATTTGCCTACCAAATACACCCGCCTATAAATACATGGCTGCTCCTCTGAACGGTGAACGGGTCTCAAGGTCATCGGTAATTACCTCACCGCTCTATGCCCTTGTGCGCCACTCCCCCCTTTCTCCACGACCGAATCGATTTTTATCGCTGCGTTCCTTTCTTCGACTCATCCGATCTGAATCTTCACCCTCGAACTAATTTAACAATTCCTAAAAATATTTTTATAATTCAATACGCGATTTATAGCAATGATTCAAATGTCCCGGAAATGTCAGTAGGGAAATGATGATCGAGTACGATTCGTTTCGAGCGAATTACTACTATTAGACCCAAGAAGTGAAACAACAAAACTGGCACCGGTAAGTTAGCAAATAAGAGGCAGAGACCACCGAGCGAGCCACTGCCAATCAGCAATTTCACACAACGTCGCTCGCTTCGCTCCAGCTTGTATACCGTACCAATGAATCACCCGACGCCTCTCTCCCCCGACGACTTAACGGACAATCCTATCCTTTTTAAAAGCCGAAACGTCTAAGCGTTTCGAAAGGCGCGATCGCACCTGCGATCCAAAGGCCTCTCGGTAAAAGCAAACGAAAAAGAAACCGCTTTCGTCGAACGTGTTTACCGAGTGGCCAAGGATACCCGCGCCCGTTTTGGAGCATATTCGTCGCTGCCAGCAACGGAGGAGCGGCGCGATGGCCTGACGTCATCGGGAACGAATGCTCCGTTCAGGTTGCGTCAGGGGGATCCATGATGATGATCGCCGTCGGAGCTCTTCTGATCTGGAAACGGAGTAGGAGGAGTGAGAAGAACGACGGGGTCACCGTCGCCGGGATAACCTCACACGTGTGCGACCCAAAAAAAAGACAGATGACGAGTCGAGCTTGGAAGCTCCAGAGATGATCGTGACTCACGGAAAAATAAGCGAAGATCATCGCTTTCTTATCGATCGTCGCGAGTCAATCCGCACTGATGATAACGAACGAGTCTCCGTTGCCCCAGTGGGAGTCGATTAACGCAAAGATGGAAGATCTTTCTATTTGCAATGAAGAGAAACTGGTTTCTCACTTATTAACTAAGAGAGACACGAAGAATCGTTTTCCTTGTATTCAAATCACATGACAATTTAAAACTGGAACGAGCTGGAAGGGTTAGGATCCGTTCATCATTAATCTAGAAGCCAACAGATGAAATTGTAATCAGCGACCCGAAAAACTTTAAGATCTTCCCCACATGTAAAGTTAAGCGAGCCAGCAGAGGATCTCCGTAACTGCTGTTCTAATCACGAGGCGTAGAGCTGCACTCGCGAGGACTTATTGTTAGTCGCTCGTTACTATATTAGACGACAGGCGTGACGATATCGTAAAGTAACGTCGCTGTTTTCCCACCGGGGCTGTCGGCTGTATTTTCGAGCCGGCCTGCAGTTTATCCAGCACCAGTCACGGATGACAACGGTGCGCAGCGTGCCCGGTTGGCTACCTTACTTGACCCCCGCACAACGAGGGACAATTGGGTGTAACAGTCTCCCATTCGTTTGTCCATCCGTCGGGCCTGTTTCGTCGTCCATGCACAGACCCCGTGTCTGTCCGTGTTTCTCTGAATCCAAGACCGTGTAACACGTCCATTAGAGCTGGCTCCAGCGTATGTTCCCCTGGACGCACACGTGTACTCCGTCTCTAATTCTCTCCCTCTTTCCGTCTCGCCGTTGGACTTTGACTTCCGCCAGGGTTCTCAGGCCTTTGTTTCCTTCTCCTCAGAAAACAGCGATAACAGCCTTTATGGCCCCGTTTATATAAACAATCATGGCAATATGCATAACGAACGATATAGTTTTGCTTCCAATTCCTTCCTTTCTACCTTTTTTTTTAAAGCACCCGTTGCGTGAGATCGACGAGGCCCGTATCAGGGTGCTCGTGCGCGAGGGGTGCTATCACCTGGTCGAGTGCTCGTGGCAGTGGCGTTCGACCATGAGGGAGACAAGCAATCGCGAAGGAGGAAGAGAATAGGGAACGTCGATTTCGAGCACGCGCCCTGCTCTATCCGCTTCCGCCGCGTAGACACGTTCGATTCGTACGCTTCAGTCGTGTCCCGCGCCACGGACCAGGCAGCGTCTTTCACCGTTCCCACAATTTTACGATCCGCGAGATTGACAATGTACTTTTACGTAAAAAAAAATATTACGGTGTTAGAGGGAACGAAGTGAAAATTTCACTTATAGCTCGTTTCATCTCCACGGGGCTAAATAATGATTTACTGTATCACACTCATGCACTATGCATGCAAAAAATAATTTATGCGCGTACATTCAATGCTAAACCGGGATTCAATTCCATTATGTCAATTTTTCCCACAAATACCTTCGACGCTCGACTGTGCGTGTGAAATTATTAAAAACGGTCTACCTGACGTTAACCCAGCGTCTCAATGAACGAATGTTTATTCAACCATTCCCACATGTTTATGAATGCGTTTTATTTACGCGTTTCGAGCATCGAACGTTCAGCGTACGCGCAAATAAGGTATACAAAAATACCAATTCCCTGTATTTTTAGTAAATATCTGAAACTTTTAAATGAATCGCGAATGATTTTCGGAAAAACGTTTTTTATCAACGCAGTAATAAAAACGCTTAAGAAATTAAGGTAGGACCATCGAAATGCGTGTCATTATTTCCTTTCTTTAAAGTCAAACTTCGTCCCTTCATTCATTGCATTACATTTAATCATTATCGATAGGCATCCGAAGCCAGAAATCATGCTATCAAACCTGCGACCGAGCAATAAAAACGCCTAATTTCATTTTGCCAACAGATTAATCCTGACGCATCTAACGACGTGCCGCTCGCATGCTAATTCCCAACCAGACGTATAATATTCTTATTAAACGCATCCGCGCGTAACGCGACCACTAGCTCCGACACCGTTGTTCCGCGCACCTATTTAATCGAGCCGGCGTTAATTGATATCGTCTACGAGCGGATGCACGCGCACAGACAGACACAGTTTTCATCAGGTTCAAAGATTGACGTTTAGAGCGATAACGCGACTTATCGCGTTTCATTTGATTAATTTTCCCTACGAACGAGCGTAATGAGAAGCGTCGACGAGGAGTTGTGAGATAGTTCTCCACCGAGGACGTTGCAAAGATAGTTGCATAGGTAAACAGATTATGCGGAGTGGATAAATAAATTGTTCGAACGCGAGTAACAGTTAGATGGATAATACATTGTGGCTGAGAAAGCTGTACAGTTAAGAGATGGAATCGTTGCATAGATCGTGGACAGTGGATAAACAAATTAGAATATCATAAGCGCGATTAGATGAACGGTCTGGTACAAATTGTGGGGATACAGTTATTACATGTATAACAAACGAGGCGATGGACGACTGCGAGACGGTATGATTGATAGAAAGAAGTAGTCGGCGAGGGGAGTGAATGGAACGTGCTCGGCCTAGTTCTTGGTCGCAACCCCTATCCGGTGCATCGGCGACGTCGAAATTCGTCGCGACCATCGAGGGAAGCTGCTCCTCGTACTCGTCACAAGCGTCGAGGGCCCCTCGAGCTGAACTCGCATGCGAGAGAGAAGCCTGAGACCAGGCCTGCCAAGAGAATATTATACTTGGCGATGACGCGTATACCGCGAGGAAGAGGCCTGTCTCGCCGAACGAGGGAGCGACGGAGAGGGAGGAAGCTTTCAAAGCTGAGAGCCGAGAGAGACGGGGAACGGGAGTTTGAGGGAGTTGTAACGAGGGACGAGAGAGCGAGCTGGAGAAACTGGGAAGGAGAGATTAAAAGGGAAAATGAGAATGTCGGGGCAAAAAGAGAGGGACGATCGGGAAAAATAAAAATTGTGAATGCGAGAGCAGCGTTGAGCAAGGCGAAAAATTGACGCAATTAAGCGAGCGGCAAGAAAGCTCAAGAGAGTGCATGTACAACAAAGAGGGTTAGAATAAAGGATCAAGAAAAAATAGGGGCAAGGGTGCGGCCCCGTAATAAAGTAGAAAAGGGAGCTGCCGTGCGTGAACTGTAGAACGAGACCGTGTGCAAGATAAAATACTGAAGATAAATATGAAATTCTAGCGAGAGCCGAGGGGATGTTCAAAAATTAAATTTTCCACTGCGAACAACTGAAAGAGACACCCAGTACGTGATTCTCCTGCGTGCACACACGTGTTCCCCTCCTTGCGGCCGCCAATTCCGACGCGCAGAAATCTCAAAAGCTGATCACACACGACATCCGGACGCATTTTTAAGCCCGTGGCCACGTGTGTACGCGTCGAGACCGGTGCTCGACGAGCCAAGGAGGTTATCCTTGAGCCGGATGACCAAACACAGAAGGGACGGTGACACCGCGGTGGACCTCGAAAATCTCTGGTCAAAGCGTCACAAATGCCATAAAAAAATTGTCTCGGTTTTGTTTTATCGATGTTCATCCCTTCCTGCCTCTCTCTTGCCTGGTGTTGAACTGGACGCAAAGATGAAGATGGATATTAGCTAACTGCGAGACGCGCGCTGTCAAGAATCGTTTGGCTCGGAGGAATATAAATATCACGCGTTGGACCACGGAGATGATTTCGAGCGACAAATGTTGCGTCCGTTTCGCGTGTATTTATATAGTTGTTTGTGGGAGGTAATTAGGAGTAATCGGGGAAAATGAAAGTGGCTCGGCCAGGATTGTTCTTTCTCATTTGTACTGCGCAACTATCGGGATGATTAATGGTTTGTAGAATTCTTACGTTTGACCCAAATAGAAAATTCAGTTATCGAATTTTTCATACATCATTTGCCATGTTATAGTCAGCGAATTTTCTATACCTGTTTCTTATAATAATTTTATACTTTGATGAAAAAGTAGCGTCTACGATAAATACGGAGTAATCGAGCACGTTTTGTCATTAAAGTAGAAATAGCTTTCCTTCCATCGAGCTCGTCCCTCCTCGAAACAATTCCGAACAGAAAATCGTTAAAAAAGGAAAACTAACTAGTTGATTCAAGTTTGATACCCAAACGTCGTCGGACTTGAAGAGCGTTCCAAGTCTTCCCGATTATCGGATTTCGTTCGCTTTCTTTTTCTAACTCCCTCTCTCCACGACCTCTCGATGGAATACATAAACGACAACGATGCCGAGATGATAGTAATCGAGATGAATCAAGTGGATCGCAATCTACCCTCGGGTGAAACGAAAACAGTACAGCTAATTTGATGTCTAAACGTCAATTTCGTGCATCGATATTTACAAATCGTTTTGTAGGAGAAATAAAATTGATCAAAGTCTCTGCGCAAGCATTTTCAATTAAAAAATAAAAATATAATAGAAAATCTTTTAACCATTAATGATCATTATGTTGTTACAATTTATTTTCTACTACTTTTGGGAAAGGAGTCGATCATTTTACATACGAGGGTCAACAACTGTACGCGTTGTTCAGCCAAAAAAAACGAGAAAATAAATTTTGCAACCGGTTGCATGCGAGCTAACGAAACGGCAAAAGCGGAACAAGCCGGACAATAAAAAGCCGGCGAGAACGTCGGCCGGCGCGTATCACGAGGATCATAAATATTAATTACACGCTCCCATAAGACGGCCGAGTCTCGTGCAACGCTCCAGATACAACGCTCCACCTTATTACATCGATCGAGTCGGCTAAACAGTCCATCAAGACTATCTGCAGAAGGAAGCGAGCATGTCAGCCGGAGGTCGACGCGAGCACGCATCCGACACGCTCGAATTGATCAACGGCCCTCGATCAGACCTGTACATCCCCGTTCACAAATTTTACAACCAGACGATTATCGTCCATCAGAACTCTGATAAGGATTCCAAATTAGTAATCGTGCAGTTCAAACTACGCAATGAATCATGAGTACTTTTAATAAATGTGTAAATCAAATAAAGATCCTCTGATCTTGACATCGTTCATTAGAATTTCTATTGGTTCATTCATCACTGTTGGAACGTCTCGTCGAGCAATGCAGCTCGATCTTGAGACTTTGGACAGGGATGTACACGTGCATAATCGATGGAGTTTGGAATAGGCCGGCCAAGATTGAGCCATCGGAGTGCGACAGGGTAGCACAATGCGCGTGACCGTTCGCCGAGCAAGATCGGCTCTCCAATCCATAAATCGAGAGGGGCTAGCCCCGTTTTGTTCTTCGCTAATTGCCCTCGAGGGGAATCGGTTTCCGCGGAGTCTAATAAAGACCCCTCTGTCTCTGTCCGGTCCTGTACCTGGTCGAACGGTACCCCGAAGAAAAAGAGCGAGCTTCTTCTCGAGTCGATCGCGAATCGGCCCTGGCGGAGCGAAAGAAAGGAGACAGAAAGAGAGAGAGAGAGAGAGAGAGGTTCCGTCTTATTTTGGCATGGAGGAGAGCGGATCCTTTTTATTTCACTGGCAGCCGCACTCGCTATAAGGTATTCTATGATGGTCCGTCGGTTCCAACGGCGCGGCGCCCCTGCTAAATGGAATACGAGCGGAGTGAGAAAAAGAGAGGAACTCGAGGAGGGAAAGAAGAGCGGAGCAAGAAACAGAAAGAAGAGGAATACGATCACGGACGACTAAGAAGAGGAGGAGGCATGTAGCGCGGTGGGGGATCCCAGTGTAACTCTCGTTCCTCCTTTCGAGGCACCGTCCTCACCCGGCTAGACTTCGTAGACCCCTCTGCACCCCGCGGGACTACTCCTGCCCCCATTTCCCCTGGCATTGGGGGATTTTTTTGAGGGCTCTGCTAACGGAGCGAGAAAGAGAGAGAAAGAGAGAGAGAGAGAGATCCGACTCGTAGTCGCCAGGCTGGCAAGCTCTCGAGCGAACCCACACACCTACTGGAAGCCTCGCCGAGGTCGATACACGCTCCGTTTTGCTCGCTTTTCGTGCACGCACGAGAAGCCAACTTATCAAGCCAAGATAAGATAAACGTGTCAAAGGGTGTACCCGTACGATAAAAATCCTTAAAACTCGACTTTTTCATTTGAACTTGTATTCTACGTTCTCGGGATCAGCTGTTTATTTTATGAGAAATTGCAGCAGATTTTATCGCGGACGTTCGCTTATCATGCTCGAATGCACTTTATGAAACGGAAATCTTGAGCAGTCCAGGTTGCAACGGAGACACTCCTAGTCGCGGAACGTTGCACGTCTCCAATTTTTCTATGCCTCACCGAGCTACAGCGGCTGACGTTGAACAGGCGGAACAAGCAACCACTATCTTTGATCGTTGCGTTGCGAATTCAATTGAAGTTCAAGTATCGCGCAACTGTTTCGCAAGCATTTGAAACAATTTAGATCGTTGCCACTATTTGCTGATATTTAAGAAATGCGTAGGTACCGACGATCGTCTTAATGAATACCTATAAAGAATTGTCAGGAACTTATAGTGGCACTCTTGATTCTGTTCGAATCAGCCTGTATCCACGTGTCCCCGGGGCTCGTCTCGGGGCCCCTGGTCACGCCGCGCCGGGGGGCACATCTGCACCCGAGAACCGTGCACACAAGTCAGCCACGTCGGCTTTCATACAGGAGCAAAACAAAACGTACGGCGACGGAGGGACGAGCGGTCTAACAGGCAGCGAGAGAAGCCAAGAAAGTGGCGGTCGAGCTTTGGGTGGGGGGTCGTCGGGTGGCTGACAAGAGTCGAGGGGGTTAGACGAAGAAGCTCGAGAGACGTTGGCGTTTCGTCGAGAGAACTGTTCGAGTCGGATCGAGAAAGGAGGAGTAGATGGAGCGTGGGTGCAGAGGGAGACGGCAGAAGTGGGAGTCAAGAACCCTACAAGGAATTAAGAGCTTATTCGTAACAGGCACCGTGATGAAGATCCTATGGCTCGTGGAGCGGGGAGAGAAACGAGGAAGAGTACCTCGACTCTCCCACACCCGAGGATCTTTGGAATACCAATCAACCGGTTAATACGTTTGCCCATGCGGGCGCCAAATTGCCTGAGACGAGAAGCCCTCCGCGTTCAAACTTTCCTCCCTCTCTCTCTCGCTCAATGTGTCCGTCTCACTCTGCAGAGTCCCTCATGGGGTCCCGGGCTTGTTCCGATCCGACCACCGGGAATCGAGAATTTGTATGTAACGTGATCGGGTCGGAACGTGCGTCTCGTGAAAACCCGTGCTCGAGTAACAAACACTCCGCAGGAATTTCAACAATTGTGCAGCAATTTTTATGCGAAAGAAAGTTTGTCCGTCAAATGGCTATTAGCGTCATTTGTCGGGCACAATTTTATGCGTGTATGCTGCAGACGTGGAAGCGTTAAGTAGAAACGGAACGTATTAGTCTGGCCGTGCGGCGCAGACTCGTTCTACTTAAGCGCAGGCTAAAGTAATTGAAGAATCACTTTTCAAAAGATAATTCCTCAAACGCTAAGCATATTAACATGTTTAAACTGACATTACGAACGTCTTTTTTATTATAAAAATCCTATTACTAGTACGAAGCGTTAAAAAATCCCAGAGTCTGGCAACTGTTTATTCCTATTGGACTGAGTGGTTCGTACTCGTTGTCAAGTAGATTCACAGCTGGTACGCGAGTTCCCCGTAAGGCCCGGTAAAACTGCAGGAACACCTGCCAAGTATTAGCATAGCTTGACTTATTAACAAGGCTAAGTAGCCCCGGAGAGATCGGGATGAAAGTTTCCAACGTAAAGTCTTCCTTAAGTCATCGACGAGATGACTTTAGCGATGATGTTGGCAATGGAACCGGAACACTGTAACGAACTCCCACACATTCCTGGTTTAACGAACCGTCTCAAGGTCCCCCCGTTCGTCAATCGCGCTGATTTCCTCGAGGCTGACGCGGACTCGTCAAATCCCGGGACGCTTCAGATTAATTTGTCGCTTCGATACGGAAAGAATTAGATTAATACCGCTGCGAGATAAAAGTGCCGAGTGAAGATGTAATTTATGGTCCGGTTGAAATTCAAGGAAAAACGAAATTTGATCAGTCAGAAAGGTTTTGCACTCTTATCAGTTCTAAGGATTGTCTTTTAATTGCCATTTCATAGAAATGTAATCATTACATTAATTACTGTACTTTATAATAGACGTGTATCAAGTAATATGAAATTAGAAACAATACTAATAATCGTGGATCAACACGAAATTAAGGAGAAAAGCGATCTATGCTTGAAAGGGTTGAATCGCGACTATCGCACACGGTTTCGCGAGAAACTTTAAGATAATCTACGCAACCTTCCCTGTTACCCCGCGATGCAACTCAGAATCCGGCGGATTCAATGGCACGTGGAGCATCCAATGTGACACAGAGTCCTTGTTAAAAAAATGCAATCCCAAAACTTCAGTGTTATCATTTATAGAATGATTTACATGAAATTAACATTTTGACTAGGAATACATTTTGACTAGGAATACATTTTTCAGTTTAAATCTGTTAAATCATTAAATTTAATGCATTTTGTTTTATTAACGAGGTGTCCTTTTAAACGTATAAAAAATTGTTCAATCACGCGCAGTATTGGACGGGGAAAAAAAACGTCGGGTGGGAGGAACGTAGACGTGTGCAAGTCCGAAACTCAATGAACTGGTATCGATTAGCTGCTCATTTTGTTCCTCGTTCGCGACTCGTTAAAACTGCGTTCGAACAGCATCCCCCCTGCCCCGTCGCGTCTGCTCGTCGCGTCTCATCATCCATCCGGCGCGTTTTATTCCGCAGGGGTAGGGAACCGAGTCACGAGGGTAGTGGGTCACGGCGCGTTTTTTTTTTTCTCTCCCCGAACGAAACGGAGAAAGCAGGTCGCGTCTCCAGTTCGACCGGTGCGCTAACTATGTGAAAGATTTTCTGAATAAGAGATTTTTAATATCAGATAGTCAATGAGAGACGATGACAGAAGTAAATAATATCGTCTGAATGTTATCTACAGACTGAATGAAACTTCGTATTTTAGTAACAGAACTTTCTACTACTTTCATATTAAAACAGAATCCATTCAGATATTATTCATGAATCGGGTAATTAAGACCGGGGGCCTTTCACTCGCCACGTTTTCCAACTGTAACGTGTGAGTATCGCCCGTACAATGCAAACAAACCTCAAAATCATAACCTTCCGTCGAACAGAAACTAATGAACGCAAGAAAGTGAACGCAGTCTGATGCCTCTACTTCGGAACGATCGAAAATCAGTGGTCGGATGAAAGATCGTACGAGTCCGACTTAACGTTCGATTTGGCCGTGTTCCAATCGGTGTTCGCGGCTCTGAGCAAGGGAGAACACGAAGGAGATTTTTAGTCGCGGGGGAGGCGAAGCGAGGAGAGGCAGAGGGAAGAGGTGGCGGCGCGTGTCGAAAGGTGCGTTGTACCCAAACAAAGTAAGATATAATTAGACGGGTAGAGACGGCTGCGACTGCAGGAAGCCCACGTGTGAAAGTCGCTCGCTGAAACCTCGGTCATCGCTAAAAAGATCCCCAGGAGCACGGGAAATCGCGCGCTTTCTACGACTTTTACCGTGCACACCGGTCGAATCTCCGAAATAGAACTCTAACCGAACGTTCCAGCTGTTTTCAGAAACGCGTTTCACTCCAAATGAATTAAACGATTGAAACTAATATTACAGTATTCATTATAATATCACGAATCTCTTAAAAAGAAAATCCAATTGACTTCGATACGAAGTCGTCCCGAAAATTGCTGATTCTACTAAAATCTATTCCAAGCGAAAAGAGCGATCGGATTTTTAAAGCTCTGCAAGTGCATGAAGCAGCGACGCCCAAATATTTACTCGTTTCGAAATAACCCCATCTATTGCCACGGCCAGAACAGATGAGAGCTGCTGAGGTCGGGACTCATTGTCAGAAGTCTTGGCATCTCTCTGCGCGCGTGGGCGTCGCTCTAGCGATGGAACGTCTGTCGGTAGCTCATGGTTTCGCTTGTCTGTATGCGTGCAGCGTTTGCGGTTCACACGTAGCCACACGCACCTTATGCGAGAGCGGATGCACACCTACCTACTACGTAGCTCTGCGTCAGATAGACGCTGCCTGCGTCGTTTCAACGCTGAAACGCCCTGCCTAGCTCGATTTGGCACCGGTGCTTCTGTCAACGCCGTGCCGGAAATGGCAAAGTAAACCTTAAGAGTGTTTCACCGAAAAATTCTAAGGCTTAATGGAATGTTAAAGGAACTTCACTAAAATTCAAATTGCAATAGCGTCGAAATTTTTGGTAAAAGAAAATTCTCGGTATACTTCAGTCATTTCTTATAATTTCGAAACTTGATGAACCGATCGTTGCGAGGATATACAATAAATTTGAACGAAGTTTCAACTAGAAGTTGTCTATAAGATCCCTTAGATCCTTTATGGATCTCGAACGATGAATTTAACTCTCGATACACCCGACCTTTCGCGCTGCCCGTTACCTTCGCCGAGGAGTCTTCACCGTTAGTCACCGGAGAGTCACGACGACGAGACGGCTCGCGACGAAACCGCGTCAAATCGGCGCGTTTAGAACAGCCGCAATCTCGAGCCACTGGCCTCCCGTTTTTCTGCACCGGCACGAAAGGGTTTGATGACTCGCGCAAATCGACCGAGCAGAATTCGACGAGCGTGTAGAAACGTATTTGTAATACAAATTCCTCGTTCTTATACAAATAGCCAGGATGTTTCTCTCAGCATGAAATTGTGATACAATATTAACTAAAAATTGACTGAACGACTGTATCGTCAAAATCAAAGTACTCTTCTTCATTGTGCTGCATTCAATTAATACTGTTTCCTTTTTGCTTTCAGGTGAGTACAATTCTCTGTTCAATCAAAGGGGATTAACGAGGGGAAACGAACGTAAAGGTACTTTTATAGCATTATTTTCGGAGAATCATTGGTATACGAGTAAAACTGATAAGCCCTGTCCAATTTTTGCGAGTCGTTCTCGGAGCTCGATTGGGTGCGCGTCAAAATTGAAAATTGCCATAATCCAGCGGGCAGTTACGGTAATACCCGGCAATGTCTGAACATGCGCGTTCGTACGGGACCGTTCCGAGGCAATTTTTATGCTAAACTCGCCGATGATGCACGTAACACCTAAGTTTCACGGCGGTCGGACCGCTACACGGGGAGAAAGTATAGTAATCAACCGGTCGATTGCTTTCTAGCTGAGGATGCCTGAAAGGCTACTCCTAGCCGATCTTACCACCGCGAACCTTCAATTTTTTCAGTTGCTCGTAGATCGTTTCGTACGATACAATGATTGAACAGTTATTTCATTTACGATCATTGCCAATTAGAGTTCAATATTAATTGGGCACGTAAGAAATGTAAAAATACGACGAACGTAATATGAAAAAGAAATTACCAAGTAACTGTTTCATTCGTCAACTTCTAAATGTAAAATATATCGACTGTTGAGACACGACGTAACGCAAAGGAGAAATTCTAACACGAGTAGGTGAACCACAGAGACGAACGATTGTCAAGAGAAACGGTGAAGTGCATTAAAACCTCGAAACGTTGGTCTCTCGCCATCGGCAGTAGAACGATGACGAATTAGGGCAGACAGGCGCGATTAATCGTTGACCGGTCTTATTCCCGCGTACGACTGCATCAATCACTATGCTTGCCTTTCCATTATCGCGACGAGTCCGAGATAAGCTATCGGGGCTAATATCCCCCTGCATTTCGATTATGAATTCGCGCTGCACCCTAGTCGGGCCCCGGGCCTAATTGAAATCTACGACTCTGAACTTGCTGTCGCTCGCTAGAATGATATTAACGAGCGGATCACGCTACCAATAACCGACGATTTGTCGCGCGAATGCTAATCACTGATTACAAACGTCTCGGCTAACTATCACGGCTCCTTTGCCTGATTTGTGGCGAGCCTAATGCTTCCATGATACGCCATCCTTGTAAATCTTAATACGGAAACTGTCGTCTCCTGCTTACACAGTTTCAAATCAGATATACAAATACTTTTTTTCATTTAATAATTGCCTGAATGACTTCAATCATTCTTACTTCAATTGAACCAGGAAGGGGGAACATTTTTCGTAAAGAATTTAAATCGCATTTAAAGAACACAGAGATTTATCGTACGCAAGCGTAGGCTCGTGACACGAGTGATCGCGGATTTTTCGAACACCGGGTACATCGACCTGGCCGTGCCAGACGACGCACCGGTCGAGTGCAATTTGCAGACAATCCGCGATGGCACGACGACGCGGTGGGGGACAAAGAGTAGGTGTTTTTTACTTATCACCCCGCTGGATTTAGCGATGGGTTGAAAAGACCTCGAGTCACCGCGGCTCGCCGGAAGCGGCAAATTGCCTCGCGTTCCGTCCTCGAAATTGAGAGTTTTCGAAGGGCTCGTTGGAACGGCCAAGGATGTTATCGTTCCTATTATTAGAGTCAGGTCGCTTTTAAAGTTTAAGAGGGACGAGGCTCGACTGGTCGTTGACAGGAGTTTTATAGTAGACGATATAAAATTAGAAACAAGTAATATGTATAGCAGTTAGTCTGAAACACGTTTGCATTGTCACGTTGTTTATCAATTCGTATGACACGAACACGGCATCGTTGCCTCGGCGTTTAAAAGAAAAATTCGTCCGACGGGATAACGCGGTCGATAGCGATGGTCGTTGGATCGAATTCTCACTCTTTCTTCCCGAAGGGAGAGAAAACCTATCGCGAGTTGGTTTACGATCCGATCCAAGACCGTGACTCGATCTCTCCGTCGACGTAACTTTACAACCGAGCCGCGCATTTCGTTTCGCGAATGTCAGAGGTAACGTCGTCCACAGTTTTTGCAGCTATCACGCTTTGCGACCCGTTGAAAGATCAAGCTCCCTGTTTGACTGCTAACTCATTTTTCTTCGTCGATGAGATTTAAACGTCTGACACTTGGAACGATCTCTGGTATCAGCGGGTTTGAATGTTTTTCATTATGCAAATACTTATATTTCCCCGGTGCAAGAATTTAACACGAAATTGGCGAAACGTCATTTACAGACTGTAACAATTTCAAAAATCATCCCCTGCACGGTGGCCGCACACGCGTGCGTGTTTCCGCGGACGCGCCAGTGAATATAAATTGAATTTGCTCTACCTCCGAAACGGTGGAACGATATTTTACCTTTTGCATCGGGAGAACCGGTCGACGCAATGATTTAAGCTGGCATCATCGGGCGAGCGAATGAAAAAACGAAATCAATTAAAACAGTCCGTTTAATTGAAACGATAATCGAGTTAGCTTGACGACGCCGGGACGCAGTTTTCGCACCTTGGCAGCCGCGAAGAGAAGCCGGCGATTTTTGGTGGTAATTTGCTAATTAAACATTATTGCCCGGGAGACAAATGCGAGCGCGTGTCTTAATGGATAAACGCGGCGATATTCATCGGCACGGATGGCGATATTCGAGCCGGGCGACGACTCGTTAATGGGTAGTAAGAGGGAATATAACGCGAACGACTGTTAGTAGTGCCGTTGTTGCGCGGGTGTAATTTGGCATAATGAGGCCGGCGCGTTTTAATCTTCGTTATTGAATTCGTTGGCTAAACATTAACAGTCCGGATTGAAAAGCATCGAACGCGATTTTATCGGGATTGATTTCTGGCCCGGCGACCCGATAATTATCCACGTTCGATTCACCGGTTACCATATCTCATTCATGTAAAGCTCAATGGTCCCGAGAACACGTTAAACAGAATCTACCTTTTGTCCGTGAAACTTCAAATTCCGTGTAACGCGTCGCAATTAATTAAAAGTGAGACTGACCAGTGGATTTAGTCAAGAAGTAACAGAGTAGCGAGAAATTTCAAAAAGTGCCCCATACATATCAGCTGAGAAAGAGGGTCGGTTCCATTTCTAGATTAAAACGCGACACCCCGTATAAGAGATGCGAGGGAGTCTCACGCACACCGGTTCGTAGGTGAAAGAAACACAAACAGTGAGACGATTTGGTCCTCCTAAGGGATCTCGCGCAATAATTTCCCGATCCATTAAGGCTCGGAGACACACAGACTCCTCGCACGGACAGGAACACCCACAACCCTCGGTTCTAACAAGCAGAAGACCCTGGGGGAGCCGCGAGTGTCTCGTAGGTGGCACGTTGGACGGCCGCCACTGAGAATTCAATTAACGGTAATTATATGGCGACCCAACCCCTCGTTACTTTTCTACCGCCGCGCAGGTGCATCCACGATGCCAGAAACTTCGGACCAAGTCTCGTTCCGACGACTAGAAGTAGACGGCAACCCCCGCTCGCCTTTTCTTTATCTATGAACCCACCCAACAGCGGCGGCACCTCGAGGTAAAAGGGTTTGCGTTTAATACCGGCGTGGAGGTTCTCAAAAATTGGCAGGGATATCCGCGAGACCCTAATTGTGTGTCCATGGAGTTTGCTTTCATGCCGCGGCAGGATCAGGCTGGCTGCCAGCCGAATCTTAAGCCCCAGGACCTTCTTTTTACCTCGCGATAAAAGACTCCCTTGCCTTTTGAATTATGCGGTTCTGTAATTAGGGGAGAAATTTTGACCGACCCAACGGGGGACGATCTTTTTTCGTTTCCAACGAATGCCACATTTACGATTCGCTCACTTCGACATTTCAGAATCATATTGTACATTTTGTATAAGTAAAGCTACTAATTAATCTGTTCTGTCATCGAGCCTCGGCATAGAGCAAATAGAAAATCGCTGTTTAATCGCGGTGGATCTCATCTTGGCGAAAATTGAACAGCGAAATAAAATAAATATAAAAGGGAGGTTGGGGGAGGAAAAAAGCTGCCGAAACGGCAGATTAACAACCGAGCGCCGTTTCCATGGCTCGCGTGGATATTTTTCATTTAACCAGCATCGGGCTTTTAAAATCGGAAATATTTTTTACCAGCGCAAATACGAACGGACGGCCGAAACAACGACCGGCAATCGTCAGTAAATTTCTCTCTCTCTCTCTCTCTCTCTTTCTGTCCCCGAACGCGGGGGTGTAATATCAATTATAAACGCGTAACCAATAACTATACCCGCGTATATCTGCTCGGCAGTCATCGACCAGGAATTCGTCGAATATTTACCAATCCGGCGTAATCGAAAAAACGGGAAGCGACCGGCGGAATACCTTTTCATCGCGTTTGCAAAACACATTCTCTCCCCGATAGTGTAACCTACCACCCCCTAAACTTGCCGTGGGTCTGGTTGCTCTCCTGTTATTCTCTCTTATAAAAAATAATACCAAGGCTCTCCCAGTACCCGGATAACGATCGCAGAAGTTGAATAATGACGTGCGTGGAATTTTTAATAACGTTAATGCTGACGAATAAAAATGATACCGACGGGAGTAGGTGATAGGGTTTAATGAAATGTTCGAGATGTTCATTTTTTTCCATATTTCACGTGTAACGACGCGCGCGCACGGAAATTTGTGAAATACGAGAAAGGCAATAAATATGAGAATTTTTAGATTTATACTCGTATTTACTCTCGGTCGCAATAACAGTTAGCCGGCCTCTCGAATGATTTTTTGACAATTTTTCAGTAACGCGGCTGCATATTTTCAGTTCGATGAAAAAAAGACTCGGGCATGATCCTATAAATACAAAACTTCCAAATAAATAAAGAAGACGAGAAAAATAATACAATTACACGTCGTTTTTCAGCCGTCAACATTTTTTCATTTGAAATTGGCATAAAAAAATGATGGGACACTACCCCGAACTCAATATTCGATTTTTTTATCTACTTAGTCGAGGAACGAATGAAATTAGTGGCGCGAACACGAGTCCGACTGAAACAGGGGTTAATAAAACCGGGCGTAAAACACTTGGACAGATCAGAGGGGTTACCACCCCTAATGACGGCTCGCGCATCCCTCGATCGAAACCGTAAACGCGACTCTAAACGATCGTCACGGGCATTTGTCTTTAAACCCTCCAGCAAACGTCGCGGGACTTTCGATGGCTGCCGTGATATATCGTTTCCCGTTTCAAACAATTACACCCGGGATTCTTCGATTCAATCTTCTTGTTAAAACAAACTCTAATAATTGATAAAATGTTCATCAATTTAATTGGTCACGTTCCGTGGCACCGAATTCAAAGCACGGTGAATCGCGCTCCACGCGAATTCAAATATCAAACTGATAAATACTTTTGATCAAATTGCTTTTGTACGGTGAAGGGATTGACGTGACGGACGGAAAGTTGGCTTTTCGATTGTCGACGTGTATACGCGACGTTCGAAACTTGCCGGGTTAACCGTGAAAGCCGCGGGAGCGTAGATAAGTGTTAGGTATCAACTTGTTGCATTAATTACAGTGGGGAGGCTATTAGCTATCGATTCGCGCGAAACCTCGTTTCTCTCTATTTAGTTACCTCTCTTCTCGGTTTCCGTGTACATAGGCGCACGCGTATCACCGGCTCACCGCTGTTTAGAGGCTTCCTACACACGTACCTTCCTACTGAGTCTTCCGGATTTACGGCACGTGCACCTCCGAATCCATGGGGATGTTCGCCAATTCTTTTCCTCCATTTTAATACAAACAGCATCAGATTATAAATACAGATCTAAATGCAGAAGGTCTGTAGCCCTATTAACGTTACTTCGATCAATAAATACGTCGGCATGTTTAAGCGAAAAATTGTATGATTGCGCTCGTAAAAAATACTGGTGACGCGGATTCTGCGCATCTAAGTCGTATCGGTGATAAGCGGGACACAGCAAAATATAAATACGTGAACCAATTTCGCTTGCGTTGATAACCTTTCTACTCGAGGGACACATCAACGACAGTATCGCAACTGTACAACAGTTCTTTCTACCGTGTAAACTTGATAGAGCCAAAGTTTAATTGTCACGGTTGACAAGTATGATACTAGATGATCATTTATAGAAATGACTAAACGTTATATCAAATCGATCATCATTGAAATAAGAACTCCTATCTAAATTCTATTAATCAATTGTACAGATACGAAATTGATGTAAAATTTCTAATGAAATCGAGCAATAATTTTAATTATTTTATGGGATTCACTGTAAACATAATTTGAACGTGATCAATCAGACTGATCGATATCGCTGGAAAAGTTAATTGAAACGCTTTTGGTGGTCCGAGGGGCGGCCTTCATGGTGTTTTACGTTCTCGCGGAAGCGCGCGTTGCTTTCCGGCGAGAGGAAGGTGCTTGCAGGAGCGGATACGTGGACCGGAAGTGGTCGGTAGCACCGCGCCGGCAATTACGCCGACCTGCAGCCATCCCTATCAGCTCGCCCACGACCGTGTGGAAAACCAACACGTACATACGTGGACTCCCTTAAGACCAGTCCACACTCGATCGACTCAGCAACTTCATTCGTGGTGTACAAAAATCATTTCAATTTCTAATTCAAGTTTCGATTAGATCATAGAATCGAACAAACGACTCGACAATTTTTAATCTGCAGTCCCTCCGTTTTTAAACGAATCAAAATATTCTGTTCTCTCTTACGCAACTCCTGGGCGATCTTACGCAAGCCGATGAAAGCGTTTCAATTGCATCACGACGATCGAGTTATCAACTTGTTAGCGCTGCTGATAATAGTCGGCTCGCGGTGCGAACGCGGCTTTAAATCGTGCAAAACTCGCGGCCACCGCGGCACACCGGATGAAAAAAACCGAGCGGCTCTCCTTTTTTCCTTTTCTTTTTCTGTCGGCGCGGTCAGCTCACCTTGATAATGCGAGATAACACGCGAGTACACCAACAAACGAGCGTGTGTACGGAGAGGAAAGAGAGGATAAAAAGAGTTGCGCGGTCGCGACCGTCGGAAAGGGGAAGAGGCCAGTGGGTATCTGTAACTGAACACTGTGGTTCGCGCGAATATGCCGCGGCCTACGAGGAAAATTAAATATTACGCGGTTGCAGCCGCGTGAAATTTTCTGTTTTCCAACGGTCCCCGTCGCCGCCCCCGCCACTCCGCCGGTTTTTACGAGGGCGCATTTTTTTCGGGGTGTTTATTAGTTAATGCGGGAAACGCATTACCAGGTACTAATTTGCTGAATTTCATTTCGAGAGAAAGAACATTTTCATGAACGGGAAAAATTGTTTTACGCGACGACCCGCCTGCGTTCGGCCAATGATCAAACGACGTTCCGTTCTATTATCGAGATAATATTAATGCGTGCTGGCAAATTAGTTGAAAAAATAATCGTTGACCATTTTTGTGACACATTTTTTAAAATATAAAAACGTATACGTAACACTGGTCGAAAAGGGAATCAATAAGGGAGTTATTAAACGTAACGGAACGAAGTGTTCGACCAAAATATCCTCTGTACGCAGCGGAATGATTTTGAAAAATTAAAAATTCGACCTCACACGGGCATACGCTACATCACCGCACGCTTTTAGTTTAATAACCAATGCGCAGGTTAGCTACTCGTGTCGCGCGGCAAGTCCATTTCACCGGTGCAGTGGAAAGCAATAGGTATCTGCGAAAATTTCATTAAAAATTGATTGCGGGACACGGCGCTACGAGGCTCGATTGTGCAAATATCAATTAATACTTTCAGCCGCGTTTAATTGCGATTAGTGCATCAAATTGAGAGATGAAAATCAATTTATTTTTATTGCCGAAACAACATTAGTACTTCCGGTTCTTATCATTTGATAAGAAAAATTATATAAAACGACGCTCGTTCGATCTCGTTAATGTTCCACATGGACTTAAGGATGTATAGGCGATGTACTTAAACAATTGAGTTTGTTATTATAAA